>NC_022020.1:69495034-69501511 GCF_000317375.1 Microtus ochrogaster
AAAAAAAAACTAAATTAAAAAATCCCATTTACAGTTGCAATAAAAATAATCACATATTTGGGAATCTAATTGTCAAGGAGGTTAAAGATCTCTATTCCAAACTCACAGCTAATACAGCTCATACAGTTTTAGATAAACAAAACCCCTTCATCACCTTTACTGTTCAAAAAAAAAAAAACACAATTACTTTAAAACATTAATAATTCACAGAAAGAATCAATGTAAATATAAAATGATAAAGTGATGGAATAAATTTCTTCCTATACAACATAAATTAATACTGACGTGAGTGGTGTTCAATGGAGATATCCCCAGTGTGTGGAAAACTCTATGCATCTCACAGCTATCAGGGTTCTGATCCTAGTACACAATGCACAGCTGCAGGGTGTTTCAGGGTGCAGGGTGTCATCCTCCACAACATTCCATTTAATCCAAATGTTAGGGAATATGGGATTGAAAGATCCCAACATAAATGGTGCCATATGGGCTTGAACATTTTTGTCAAGTTGACATAAATTAGGATGCCCGAGAAGGAGTAACCTTACTTGGAGATTGTCTCCATCAGCTTGGCCCCTGGGTATATGTGTGAAGCATTTAACAACTGTAATTTGGTGAAGGAGGGCTCAGGAGACTGTAGGCATTGTCACCCCTGGGAAGGTAAGACTAAGCAGTGTAAGTAAGGTCACTGAGCAAACCAGGGTGTGGTGCCAAGTTAGCAATAGTGTACCTCCATCTTCTTTACCTCAGTCCTGTTAAGCCTCTAGGTTTACAGGTTTATATGCTCCTCGCCTGATTTCCCTTGATGACAGTCTGTAAGCTGTAAGCAGAAATAACAAACCATCTCTTTCCCAGGTTGTTGTAGGTCAGTGCTTTATCACAGGGACAGGACTGAAATCTTGATTTAAGACTGGAGTACTGCTCTGAAGGACCAGACTATGTTGTTTCATAGGAGGATTGTGGACACATTTGAAACTTGGAGCTGTTCTTGCAACAGTGTTAGATCTCAACAGCAATAATCATATCATAACATGTTTAAAATACCATTGTTGTGAGAAGTTCTCTACTCCTAACTGGACATGAAAATGAGATGCTGTGCTCCCTGTCATTCCTACTAAACATGATCAGATTTACAGCAATCTCACAGCATATGCTTAAAATATACTTCTAAAATTGCTCAATTAGCACTAAAATTTCAAGGCAATATGGTCATCAAGGAAGGAAATTAACTTATTTGCCAATATAATGTTTATATGTTATTTTACAAACATACTTAAAGCACAATAAAATTGAACTTTCAAAATTTAAACTGTTGTGACTGAGGTTGCTCTTACTTTGAAGTAATTTTGATGACTGATAGCCTACTATCTCATTGACAGTCAGTTTGAAGTCAATTATTCAAGTCTTTGGAGTTGCAAATATTAAGTTAATATTTTAATATCCACCAAAGAAATGAACTCTACATAAATTTACAGATTTCCAAATTTGTCAATGATGATCAACTCAAAAATAAAGTGCCGTTTTATAAGCAGTGTTTGAACTGGTTTTCTCCTTCTTTTCACAGTTGAATCTGTCTACCTAATACTTTTGAAAGCCACTAACAACAAGTGCAATCTTGCATATTTCAGCTATAAACAACTGTTGTTCAATTATGATGACCCAATGTCAAATCTTGACTCTATTAATATTTACTCATTCTAAACTGGAACTGGGCTTCACGATGCTTCATGTTGATTGCCTGTGATTGTGTAGTGGTCTACATCAGTTGCAAAGACAATTTTCCCTGATGAGGGGTGGAATCATAATTTTCTATAGATATAAAGACAAATATTTATAGATTGTTGTTAGGGGTTAGACTGGTTTAGTGAATTAGTCATTGTAGAATCTCCTGCAATGAGCAACATTTCACTAGCACTGAGCTGTTATCTAGGTTTAGAGTATTAGGCATGAATTGCATCTTGTTGAGTGTATCTAAGTCCAAGTGAGAAATTATAGGTCACCACCAAGATATATATGCCATTGCTGCACCCACACGGTTATCATGCCTTGCTTATCATTGATCTTAATCATAGGCAGCATACCTGGGTTGGGTGGTTGGTTGCCTCCCTCCTTTGGAAGCTTGCACAGTGCCTTTCTGATACCATGTGTTTTTTTTTTTTTGAACCATAATATCTATCCCTCATTATTTAATGAAAAACCCCAATCCTTAAAGGAGCATATTAAACTTGGTCAATAATATCATATTTTCTAACACTGGCTATGATTAGGCAAATTACATTAGTTTTTGTTTGTTTGTTTTTGTTTCTGTTTTAATTTTAAATGCCACATTTACTTTCATTTATATACCAAAATATTAGAATATTTTCACATATTATATATCCTTGTAGTCAGGATATATTGTATGAGAGAAGAATAAAATTTAAAAAAATTCTTTTTGGTGCATACAGGTCTTATGTTTCATAACCATATGAAAACCATTATAAAAAAAACAAATATCTGGTCCAGCAGTAGTGGTGCACACCTTTAATCCTAGCACTCAGGAAAAAGAATCAGGTGGATCTCTGTGAGTTTGAGTTCAGCATGGTCTACAGAGATAGTTCCAGGACATCTAAGACTGATACACAGAGAAACTCTGTCTCTAAAAAACATAAACAAACAAACAAAAACATGTCCTCATCGAGTCCTTTAGAGTATAAGAGTGTGAGATACAATCTAATACAACCACTAAGTGAATTCAAGGACCTCATGTAAGGAAGTCTCCGCTTTGCAGCTATGCACACGCACATGAAACTACACAACCAAGGCATTACTCTTCTTACATGGAAAATCCCTAGAGCCTTATATTTAACAATGTTCTGTGTATTATTGGCAAACATAAGAGCATTACATGTGTTTTTAACATTGGTGAGATAGTCTTAAAATGGTAAGCAACATGATGCTGTAAATACAGAGAAATTTTAATATTTGGAGATTTGATCTGCCTGATTTAAGAAAAAAAAGGAAGTATAAACAAGCCAGAGTATCTGATGTGTCATGTTTATTTTTTGTTTTGTTTTTGAGATTGCAATATAATTCAAACATTTACACATTGCTTTTCCTCACCCCAAACTCTCAAACATGCCCCTCCTTTCTTCCTTTCAGGTTCGTGGCCTCTGTTGCTTTTCAAAAATTTTTATTGTGCATGTACACACATGTTGCATACACACAAACACATACAGTCTCTCTCTCTCTCTCTCTCTATATATATATATATATATGTGATATAGATAGATAATGTGTATATATACATATATACCTATATATATTCCAATGTGAATGAACTATTTTATACATGTGTGATCATTTCTATATTTACCCAACTATGCTATGTAACTAGTATGATGAGCATTGCACACCACTCCTCAGAAGTCATAATTAGCAAGAGAATTATCTCTCTTGAAATGACTCACTCTCCCAAACTAATAGTTGAAGATAACCAATGAACACAAAGGACCTGAATTACTGTAGGAAAACATTAAACAAGTCGGAATGCAGACCACAGACTGACTGTCAATACTGTTTCTGGAAGAACTTACTCTTTTTGTGGATTACTCCCTTGTGCTCTCGTGGGTTCACATTGCTGCTAAGCAAGTCTGTGCGAGTGAGGAGTAGGAGTTGAAATCATTAGAAATCTACATCATCATTTTAAGGGAATATAAGTTTAGATGTGTGTGAGGATGACTCCAACATAAGTTCTAATTGCTCTTAATAATAAAAACCTGGAGTCAGATATAGGGGTGAAAGCTGAGAGATCAGAGAAGCAGAGCTGACGCCACTAGAGTTCTTACCTCTACCAATGCTCAGAGCAAAGGGAATCCTGTCTTCTGGATCTGTATTCTCAGACTGTACCACTTCCTCAGACTGCTGCCTCAGATTGATTGCCTCCTCAGACTGCACTCAGCTCCTGTCTTCTTTTGCCTTATATTCCTTTCTCTGCCCAGTCATAACACTCCTGTCTCCACCTCCCTATTACTGAGATTAAAGGCATGTAATCTCAACTGCTGGGATCACCTTGTGTGAACTCTGTTTCTCTTTTAGTCTGGATCAACCTAGCATAATCCATGGTTGCCTTGGTCTCCTAGAGATTCATCTGCCTCTCTCTCCATAGTCCTGGTATTAAAGGTGTGTGCCACCATTGCCTAACCTCCAGTGGTTTAGCTCTGTACTCTGATCTTCAGGAAAGTTTTATTTGTTAGATCATAAACAAAATATCACTGCAGATGACACTGGTATGTAAGCACAGATGTCCTTGAAATGATGAATGTCATTTAAAAGGACAAAGTAATGTTAGGATTTATTGCAGAACAAAAAGACAGATTTAAGCATTTGGTAATCAGCTATTCTCACAGCGAGTTTCTATTGTAGACTACACAAAACAAAAATTACTCTTCAAAATAAAATAGAAAAATTTTGGAAATGATTATAGAAGCCATATGTCTAGATTGTAGAACAACTTACAACAAAATTGGGCAATTGCAAAACCAATGCTGTTGAAATCTTGCACATGAGTAAATATTTTCACTGACAGCTTGAATTTAGCTATCATGGAATGCTGGCAATTTGTAATGTTTTAACCAAAGCAATACTTGTAAAAAATAAAAGGAAAGGGACAAAGGGTGTTGTTGAAATGTCCATTTCTATAAAGGATATCATATCCGAAGAAAACTAGAGGTTTATGACATTGTGATTCATAAGTCTGTATTATAGCTGTGTTTATATAAAGTGCAAATTACAACTTCTGAGAAATGTTTATAAATCTCCCCATATTACCTTGACTCATGATTAATTTTTAAAAGTTTCTTGTGAAAACAGTGTGTAGTTTCACATGTAGCTATAATGAATAGCATTCTTAAATGAATAGAAATGTATGGCACATAGTTGTTAATAAAATGTGTTACCTTTATATTTACTACAATAGAAATGTAAGAACTTAAAGAAAAATTCAATATTGAAATATTTAAAAATACAAAAAGGATCTGAAATGATTTCAAAATGTTTTAATTAAGAAACTTTGGTAATGAATAAAGAAACGGCTTTGGGCCTGATAGGGCAGAACTTAGGTAGGCAAGAAAACAGAACTGAATGCTGGGAGTAAGAAGGGCAGAATGAGAGATGCCATGGATCTTCTGCCTGAGACAGACACTGGTTAGAATCTTGCTGGTAAGCCACAGTCACGTGGGGATACACAGATTAATAGAAATGGGTTAAATTAAGATGTAAGAATTAACCAACAAGAAACTAGAGCTAATGGGCCAAGCAGTGTTTTAATGAAAAAAAAACTTATTATCCTGACAATTCAATTTAATCAAATTTCAATTTGTTGGTTATTTTTACAATGAGGAATTGTGAAAGAATCCAGCAGCTGATGAGTCTATTTATGACAGACATATGTGGGAAGCAGATTATGGATGAAACTCTTAGCCATAGTTGGGAAATATTTACGTTACATCTACTGTGGACCAGAGTAAAACTATTCTGTCAGTGTCTAGATTTTAAAAGGTATGTTTAATTTTAAAACTTTAAAAAATATCTCCATATCCTTTTTTCTGTATACAAAAATATTACTTAAAGACCAGCCTGGTCTACAGAGCTAATTCCAGGACAGCTCCAAAGCCACAGAGAAACCCTGTCTCGAAAAAACCAAAAATATATATATATATATATATTACTTAAAATTTAAATTTAAATTTTTTTCAGTTGTTCTTTGAAAAACTTGTGCATGTATGCAATGTATCCTGATTATATCCATTGTACACTATTTTTTCCAACTCCTTCAGAACAATCACTTCAGATGTGTATCCAATTTCAAGTCGCCCTCTTTTTGTTTTTTATAACCAATTGAGTCCAACTAGTATGAGTTCTGAGTGCATGAGTATGGGTTTCTCCACTGTGACATGGATAACCTACCAATTGCCTCACCTCCCAAAAGTGATCTTTCCTGTTCTTTAAGTCTTCAAATATCAAAAGCTCCCAAGTTAGTTGCAGGGACTCATGAACCACTCCCTTCAACCTTGATGTGAAGATGTAAGTCACAAAACAATCCCACACAAGAATTATGGATAATAAAAGGGTTATTTATTCAAGGGGAAAAGTTACAGATCACTGTCCTAGACAACAGTCCTATGAGTGAACAGGAATAGAGTGTAGCAGCCAGAAGCTGGAGCTGGCAGTGGGAGCCAGCAGCAGCAAGAGAGCAGGGGCACAGTTACAGCTGCTTTTATAGTATTGGAAACCACGGCCAAGTGGGCTGGTATCTTAAAGGCTATTGGCTGAAGGAGCCGAATGTGCTCCCACTGCATTGATGGATTATTAAAACTGGTTTTATTTTGTGCCAAGTGCCTGTGTGGGGTAACTACAGATGTTGTGAGTTCATACATGTAACAGGCAGGTCAGGTTCAAAGGGTAACTACAGATGTTGTGAGTTCATACATGTAAAAGGCA
>NC_022020.1:69501611-69521749 GCF_000317375.1 Microtus ochrogaster
TCAAAGGGTAACTACAGATGTTGTGAGTTCACATATGTAACAGGCAGGTCAGGCTCAAAGGATAACATTTCACAGCACATTTTCTTATCTCCCAGATCTCATAATCTCAATGACCCTCTTCTGAAATATTCCTTAAACTTTGTGGGTAAGTGTTGATAATTATGTCTCGGCTGTGGCTAGACATTCATGGTCATTCTTTTCAGCACTTTTAGGAGTTATTAGCCTCTGTGTTAATTATTACCCAAAACATTTCTGACTTTGGTTGAGAGCAACACAAATATATGGCTATGAATGTAAATACTTAAGGGATTTTGACTACTTGACCATTTAAAACAGCATCAAACATTCTCTATTGGGATCTATGAATTACCGACCCATGGGTACCATGCATGAATTCCTTTCTCTGGGACAATGCTTAAGTCCAATCAAGAGAGTAACTGGCTATCATAGTAGTTGGTCATGCTGATTTTCACCAGTAGGCGCATCTTGCATGGCTGGCTGGTATAGTAGCATGGAGGCCCCAGCATTGGGTAAGATCAATGATGTCTTCTTCCTACCTTCAGCCTGCATAGCACCTTCCAAAACTTTGAAATCTAGCCAACTGGGAGTTTCTTGTTCCGATAAATAATGAATTCTCTGTATCCCTCATCCACAGTACATGTTATCTTCAGCAACAAGGTCTTTCTTCTTGTTCTTTTTTTTTAAAAAAAAAGTTTTAATTTCGAAATTACAATGGACTCAAGATGTTATACTCAGTCTTAAGCCAGTTTGGATGTTCACCTTCCAAGATATGGACGGAGGGGGGAGGACCTAAGACTTACCACAGGGCAGGGCACCCTGACTGCTCTTTGGACTGGAGAGGGAGGGGGAGAGGAGTGCGGGGAGGGAGAGAAGGGTGGAAGGAGGAGGAGAAGGGTGGGAGGAGGGGGAGGGAAATGGGAGGCTGGGAGGAGGCGGAAACTTGGTTTTTTTTTTCTTCCTTTTCTCAATAAAAAAAGAAAAAGTAAAAGTGAAATTAGAAAAATTTTAGAACTCATGTACAGTTGTATCTAGAAGCATTCTCTATTCCACTGGTCCCCCTGAACCAGACTGATTCTCTCTGCCCACCAGTTTCCCACAGCCACTTACTAAAATAATCACTCTGGGCTTAATATTTGTAACAGTTATCCGGCCAAGACCTTAGGCTATTACCGGTTAGCTCTTTCTATGAATTAACCCATATCTACGAGTTTCTATTTTACAATGGGACTTGTGGTTTGTTACCTCACATCTTGCTTCTTGGATAGCTCCATGGCATCTTCCCAATTCTGTCTTCTCTCCCTCTGTATCTTTATTTGGACTTCCCACCTAGCAATATTTTGTCTGGCTATTGGCTGAAACTGCTTTATTTATCAACCAATAGGAGAAACATATAGTCACAGCATACAGAATGACAAAGATATCCCACATCACATAGTCTCAGGATAAAGCACAAAAACAGCTAGCCCCATGATTTCTGATTCATGGCATTTGATCTACTATGATATATACTCTAGTTGAAGTATTTCAAGCCATTTGGGATCTGAATTTCCAAACTGAGTATAAGAATTCACAGTCCTTTCTGTATGATCAGAAATGTTGCAAATCATAATTTTTATATTAGGCTGACATTTCTTTTTAACTAGATTAAACACTCAGGTATGAGAAGGGCTCAAAAGGCCCAAATCAGAGTACTAAAAGGTAAAACTTGTTCTAGGCAGTAGTGTGGTGATTCCCCCACAGGCTTTACCAATGGGAAAAATCAATCCACAATGATACAAGAATGAAACTTGGTTCTTCCTGATTTTATTGTAATCGATGCTGGAATAGGACTTATAGAGCCTCGTCCAAATCATTTTACTTTATACATATTTAAGCATAGCACAATTTTTGAAAAATATCCTAATAGAATAATTAACTCAGTTTCTAGTGTACAACAATTTAAAACATGTTTACATTAAGATTCCTTACAAAGTACATTTTGCCTCTTTCACAAGAATGGATACTGTTGACTCAGAGACAGTACCCAAGATTTAGTGTCTAGGAAGCTCTAATGAGCTAATCATAACACCTGTGTGTGTCATGCGTAGCCTGTCCCTAATAATATAGAAGTCTCTCAGTTGTTGGATAGCACAAGTGGTGTCACTCATAAGAGTGGAATTTCTGGTCTAAAAAGAATTCTTAAGATTTAGAGGAAAAGAACTTCAATAAGTGAAAACATACATTCTGGGAGATAGGGACCAAGCATATCTCATCAGATACTAAATGTTCACCAGGGTATAAAACTACATCATTCTTGTCATTCCAGGAAGAGCAGCTTTGCACCTCATTCCATTGAAGAGGTCAACTAACTTCCCTGGTTTCTCCAGCGTTTATGTGCATGCACAAGGCCTTTGTGCCCTTTACACAGAAGTGCTCGTGCCTTTAATCCCCACACTCACACTCAGTAGGCAGAGGCAGTTAGATCTCTGTGAGTTCAAGGTCAGCTGGGTCTACAGAGCCTGTCCCGGGACAGCCAGGTCTTCAGAGAGAGACCCTGTATTAACACAACAAACACACAAGCAAATAACTATAAAGTTAAATCTTTTGGGGAGAGAGGGACTCATTTTCTTAATAATGCAGTCTCATCTAAGTGCCTACATGCCAGGAAATAACTCTCTCCCATGAAAATAATCCTAACTAAACTCACTGGGCCCCAAATCCAAAACAACAAACAAAAGACATGAAAATATGACTGTGTTTGTTGGAATGAGGGATTTACTGAGACTGTGAGGAATAGGAGTTCCCAGATCATATGTGGGTAAAATTGTCAAATAATAACAAAAATATTAAAAACTAAATCAAATAAACAGTCACTCCAAGAGAATGAGTATCTACTTCTCTTCAAAGTTTTACCACACTGGAATTCGTTTAAAAATGTTTGTTTTGTTTTTAATCATGTGTATGTATGTTTGGGTAAGGTGTATCTGCACGTGCCTGCAAGTATGCTCAAGGATTTCTAGAGATGGAGGTACATGAGGTTGTGATCCCCATGACAGAAATATTGGAAACCCGGCTCCAGTCTCCTGTGGGAGCTGTTTAACCAAAGATAATATTTAACCAAATAGCCATATCTCCACCTCCCAGATATATAGTTTTAAAAGCATATCCGTATCAAATTTTCAGCTGAATATTATGGTCAAAGGTGAATAAATCTTTGTTCTACAAAGAACATTGTCATTTAAAGAATATGATGATCCAATAGGAAAATACAGCCCTGAATAATAGATACTAAAGGGAAATGAGTATTAAACGATCATTGTGGTTTCTGTGTAAATGGCAAAGACTGCATACTGGAACTTTTATCAGCAAATAATGATCCTCTAAAGGGAGTAGTAGTTTCCATATATGGATTAAACTGGTTTACTGAAATCTATGCTTTAAGTTTTAAAATATAATTCCATAAGAATGGAAGCCTTACATATTTAACTCATTTTCATTCTAACGTATTTTAAAAATAGGCATTATACTTGTTTTCTATGTGTTTAATATTTTTTTCTCCACACAGAAGAGAATATTTTGTAGAAACCATTTATCTGCTCCCATTGGAAGACAGTATTCATCAGTTAAGCAGTTCATAGAACAAAAAAGTAAGGGAAGCAGCTGGAAGGCCTTATGATAGTGTTATATAGATTTGGTTGGGAAAATATTCATATCCAATTAATTTACATGTTTTAAAAAGGCAAGGGGTAGAAATTTTGGGGTCATATTTCCCTTTGTGTACTACTGTGTTTTCTGATCGAGATTTTATCTTTTCAACATACTCCAACATATTAAAGTAATTCTAAGCTTCTATATTTCTACATGCTTTAAGACAATTGGGTGTTCTCCTATTTTCCCGTCTGTTTGCAGGTGAGTGCATCTATCTATTTGATCAGGGTTCTCTTTACAGTTTGGAAAAGTGATAGCTGTCCAGTTCCCATCCCACATGTTATGCTTTCTGTGCACGAGAGGTTTTTTTGTTGTTTTGTTTCTTATCTTTTTTCATGATTTTTCTATCTGCTCTGCTACCACACGAAAATTACATTGATGGATCACTGCTGTATCCAGCCACCAAAAACAGTAATTTCCACATTGTGTTTACTCAGTTTTTGTCTATCTTCTATTTTCCTTTTATAAAGGAACTGAACACTTTATGTAAAATGTTATTTTTTGGTGCTAGCGCTGGACACGATAAAAGCATAGGAGACACAGGCAGTGAGTTAGACATTGCTTTGTTAAACACGAGAGTCGTTCTGCAAGAAAAGGGGTCAAGGCCTGAATAGGGAGTAGTGTTTGAGAATGGTGGAGACTATTACCAATTAATGTTTGTCTGTCAAAAAAAGAGACAGCTGAGGAGCCATCCTATGTAAACTAGTTAGCAAACAGTCAGGTGCTAGAGAGGAATACACAACAAGATGGAGGTACATCAGGAACATGTACAAGAGAGAGCAATTTCGTTTATACTTACCCTCATGTCTGAATGGGTCGAATACCACAACAGCAGTGGGAACTATGGCGGAGCATAGCCAATGATGTATTAATATGGTTGTGATTCCAGATTTCTGAAGGCTATGCCCTGAGGAAGAAGCATGACCTTTGACTCTGTTCATATCTCATCCTGCCACTGATAGGGAATCACACTTCTGTGGCTATTTACGTGGCAGATTTACATGCCCCCTCTGTCTTTCCTTCTCTCTCTCTACCTGTCTTTCTCCCCACCCTGTGTGAATGTATAGCTATAAATATAGACAGAATGGATATAGATATAAGTATAATTGATTGTGTGTGTGTGCTTCACTCATACAAGTATTAGGGTATGTATGTCAGTGCACACACATGGAGAGGCCAGAACAGAATGTTGAGTGTCGTTGTGTTTTTGTCTTTTATTGTCTCAATATGTGGTCTTCCATCAGGCTAGAAGTTCATCATTTTGGCTATATTGGACAGGCAGTAAGTTCTTTTCAATCTGCCTATATCCACAGTGTGATGCTGGGTTATTGCTGTGAACAGCCATTCCTGGGGTTTTACGTGACTTCCAAGGATCCAGACTTAGGTGCTCCTTTGCAGAGTATATATTCCTACTGAGTGAGTCATCACCCTAGAATCCATCTACTTATGATAAGCAATGATGGTCACATTAATTTGTTGTAGAACTAGATCCCTGATTAAATAAGAGGCTGTGGAGATATTTTAGTGGTTAAGAACATATGTTGCTCCTTAGAGATCCAAGTTCAGTTCCTCTAAACCATGTTGTCTAGCTCACTACCGCCTATGACTTCAGGACCAGGGCTACTGATATTCTTTACTGATATTCATTAAAAAAATAAAAGAAATCTTTTTAAACATGAAAGTAAATAACAAATAATAAACAAAAAGCAAGTAGCAAAGTAAATAGACAATTGTCCCTTACTCCACCTATACATATACTCTTTAAATGACTAAGTTTCTACTCTGTACTTTACACAGTACTCAATCCTTTAAAGTACCAGTAATGCAGAAAATTCTATCTGATAAGCCACATTTTATCAGTTTTTAATATTTGGATAGAAAAATTTAGTTAACTTTAATGCCTAAATTAATAAGTGATAAAATCATATATCTAAGCCAGTCCATCCCATGTCTGATTTTCAGCTCAAAAAGTAAAACTAATTTACTATTATTGTAGTTAAATAAGAACTCACACCATTGAATTAGGGATGTTGTCACTGATACGATTATGGTTAACACAGCTATTTTTAGCAACTGCATATTAATTCCCTGGAAGGTTGGATCATTGCACCTAAACACAATACATCATTAGATAGTAAGCTCACTAACTAGGAGATAAAGGGTCATGCACAAGTTCTTCTAGTCACTGAATCCTGGTTTAGAGTTATCTTAATTATGTTATACCTAGTATTCTTGACTGCTGAATGGCTTCAAGAATGTAAGCTACTAACTGTATCGAGTATCAAATAATCAATCATACATTGAGTAATACATAGAAAACACTAATAGACAATTTTATAACCCCATTGTATTGTTACACAGAACATTTATTTCCCATAACTAGGACATATATTTAAGTATGAAAAGAACTTTTTCAATCTTGAGAAGTAATGGAGGCCTCTTAGACCTTTATCCTAAGTATGCATTTTACACTCTTTGCGATGATGAAATGGGAAAAAAAAGTCATTTTGCATGTCTGTTTTGGAAATTTGATCCCTGGATCACAAGATTTCACAACAGGCATCAAAATGCCATATTAAAATCATTTTATGCATTGAGTTTTTATTCATTTCTAATGAAACTAAAATACTAGAAGGAAAAAGGAATGCTAAGCATGACATATTAGACAGCAGAATTTGAATGAACTAAAAGAATGTGAGAAGGCAAGAAACCAGTCAGAAGAGTATGCGAGTTCATCTTAACTGGATGAAGACCCAGTTCACAAGTCAAATATTACACAGAGGAGGCTCAGCATGTCACATGCCATGCAACAGTGCAAATTCTGGACAGAATGCAAAAAGTTAAAAGTTTTACAATTATTATAATCAAGCTTAAAGTTGATGGGATGGGTGTCTATGGAGAGAGGGGCAGAGATTTGAAATTTAATAAATTCAAAGAGGTATGGCCTCAGTTGATATTGCTGGGAGTTGTCCAGAAAGGAAAACTGAGGTAAAAAAAATAGCATAAAGTTCGGCTGTGTGTTAGACAATGACCAGCACTGGATATCATTAATGGATGCAGGTTCCAGACTCACTTTGTGGATGATGATGATAATTGGTGACTTCTAATATGTGTCATCTCCTTGAAGAAAATGGGAGGCTAGTGCAGACATATTTAACAAACTAGGCTGACATGATGGTCCACTGATTAAAGGAACCTATCAAGATGGCTCCGTGAGTAAAGGGATCTGCCACCTACACCGATGACCTGAGTTTGATCCCTAGAACCCAAATGGTGGTATGACAGCATAGACTCTCCCATGTTACCCTCTGATAGGCACTGAGAAACATAGCAGGTATTCCTCAAGCTTTCATATTCATGGGTGCACTTGTGAACATACACCCCCCATATAGACATGTACCCCCAAAAGTACACACACATTCATAAAAAATGTATAAAGTTCTTGGAGATGTTTTGTTTTGAATTTTGTTATTTTATTCAATTTATTTGATTTATTAATTTCAGGCTTATGCAACCTGAGATATTCTTCACCTTTAAAATTTCATCATGAAGAAAGAAGGTTAGAAATATAGGTGCCCCTCTATAAACCTTTTGTACCTTACAGTGCTGAGAAAATATGAGTTTCTAAATGTCATGAAAAGCAATGTGGAAATATATGGAAATAAATGAGTTAGCTAGGCTTTTCCTCCTGAGCCAGATAACAAGTTCTTCCATTCTCTTTTCCTCCATGCCCTGTTAGCAAGGGTTAGTTAGTATCTTCCAAAGAGAAAGCTAATGTGACATAGAAGAGTTGCTTTTGGAACTGTGACTATTATGGTGACATGCAGAGCAAACATGGCATATAAAATTGGTTGCAAACTTCCTAGGGACATCATTTACCTAATTGTACATGATATCAGAGGGAGAGCATAACTCATGAGCATTGAATATCAAACCAAAGAATGGAGTGGAATGTTATTTTATTTTGATAAATAAATCTTGCCTGAAGACCAGAGGCAAAGCTAAAGCCACTAGAGGTCAGGCAACGGTGACCCACACTTTTAATCCCAGGATTTGGGAGACAGAGACAGACTCAGATGGATCTGTGCAATGGTTGTAAACTATGAAAAAAATAATAAAACATGTGGGTGGGGAAGGGCAGGCAGGCTGAAAGGATCTTTGGCTGGTGGACAGCTAGAGGCCATGTTGATATTCATAGCGTGTTGGTCTGTGCCTTCACCAAGAGCCATGTCTTGGTCAATAGTCCTGCTACAACTGGGAGCCATGCTAATGTCCATGGTCATTTTACTACCTACAGTCATCCAAATGTCCATGGCCTGAGGTCATGTCACTCTCCATGGACTGTGGTGCCACATGAGGCTATGGTGATACGGGTAGCCTATGTGGCCACCTGGGGTATCTAGATGTCTGTGACTCATCTGTGATCTGTGCTGTTGCCTAAGATCATGTTGGTGTCTGTGACCCATTTTTCCCTATGCTGATGTCCATGGTCTGTGATGCCTCTGGAAACCGGGTGGAAGTCCTTGGAGTGTGTTAATGGTGGCTATCATGTAGCTGTTCATGGTCCGTGATCTTACCAGAAACCATGTAGAGGCCCAGGATCCATGCTCCTGTTGTCTTTGAAGGGCAAGGAAGGTACATTTTCAGTGACACTGATGACTGCAGATACACAGTTGAGAAGGAGGGACATGGAAGGCTTCTGTGACAACCCCTAACCCCACCCCAACAGCCCCCACCAAAGGTAATAGCGTTAAAAGAAAAGCATCAAAGAGAACTCTTAAAAATTGTGATAAGACCTAGTACTCTTGAGGCAGAGACAGGTGGACCTCTGTGAGTTCAAGGCCAGCCTAGTCTACAAGACTTAGTTCTAGGACAAACACCAAAGCTACACAGAGAAACTCTGTCTTGAAAAACAACAACCAAAATCGTGATAAGAACGTTGAAGTGTAGCTCTCCACAGTTAAGGGCTTCTGGCAGGAGTACTGGTGGAGAAGGACCCTGGAGGTTTGACCTGCTCTAGTGAGTCTATGGACAACAGAAATTCGGCTTTTTTTTCCTTTGGTTTTGTTTTTCTTTGTTCTTTTTTTCTTTTCAGGGGGTTGGAAGTGACAAGGGGAGTGGGCAGACATGAGGGACAGAGAAGTAAATATGATCAGGTGCATATTGTGAAACTCCCAAATAATCAGTAAAAATGTTAATGGGAAATAAATAAGAAATGGACTTTCAATGACAGAAAACTGAAAAAGCAATTAGTTTAAACTCATTATGCACCCTTATAAAGGACTAGTTAAAATAAAATGAGAAAATATTTATCAAAATATTATCAAAAAGATTTTGCAAAACTCTGCTTCAAAAACAACGTAATATGTTTTACTTACAATAGATACATGGTAATTGAGCAAAGTTATAAAGTGTAGAATGATGTTTCAATAAATGTAAACATTACTTACTGATGACATCAAGATAATATACATACTTATTATCATAAACATTCATTTCTTTGGAAAAATATTCCAACACCTCTTGTCATCATCACACAAGGCCCACCTTGAGGACCACGCCTGGCTCACAGCTGCCACTCATTAATACTGCATAGTCCCACCTAGCTCCCTCTCACATTGTCTGTCCTGGAGCCACTACCATTCTTGACACACCGTTTGAAAATACCTTCTCTCACAAGTGAGAAAAAATTATTTTCATTTGTTTCCTTGCATATTGACTTGCTTTTATTTTAAAGCTCTTTATTTCTTTCTTCTCAATTACTAAATAATCACCTGGCATTAACCTCAGGTTTCTCAATTTGATCATCATTTTTTCAATTTATTATGGTATCCTTTGCTTCTCCCTCTTCACCTTTTGTCAAAGATATAGACAGTGCACAGTCTGTTCCTATAGAGCTCATTTTCCTGGATCTTTGCTTCTGTAGCTTTTACACCTGTGAATCCTACCGACAGTTGCTGTAAAGTGATTTAGTTTATGTTGCATGGGACCTGCAAGATGCCTGAGGAAAAACACTTCCTACACTTGCTTGAAGGCCTGAAAGCCTTAGGTTTGATCCCTAGAGCCCATTTAATGATGAAATGAATGTGCTTACTGCACAAAACTGTTTTCTGATCATTACATCTACTCTGTTATGTATGTTCCTATTCCCACACACAAAGGCAATGAATAATTTGTTTAAAGAATGTGTTTTATACTAACATTTAGAGATCTTTCTTGTCATTATTCCCTTAGAACATAGCATAACCAAAGTTTTTGAGGCATTTATGTTGTGTTAGATAGTATAAGTAACTGGATATGGTCTCAGTAAACAAGACTATATGTGTAGTTATAAATACTGGATATGCCATTTTAGGTAAAAGACTGGAATACCTGTGGGCTTTAGTATGTGCAGGGATGTCTTGGAACTGAATGCCCTAACATACCAAAGGAATTTGTCATATGTTTATATTCTTTGATATACTATACAGTAAAAATTATTTGGTGTCTCTGAATTATGGCTGATTAATGTCCTCGCTGACTATTTTCACAAGGTTGCTGGAATGGATAGAACTACAGACAACTTCATTCTGACTTCATTTCACTTGGAACAAATTTGTAAATTTCGAATCGTGCCATTTGTCATTTCAAGATACACATCTGACTCTTGTATTTTTCAGATTAGAAATTTTCAACAATTTCTGCCAATCCACTGAAATGGAGGCCCCACAGACGTTTTAAAGATAGTCCCCACTTCTGTTATTTTGTCATCACTGTCCCCCCAGTATTTTGAAAATGTAGCCAACTTAAATTTCCTCTGAAAAATGGACTTGTTCCTCTCTTTATTTCCCATTCACGCAAAGGGAACAACTCAAACTTGAACACACTGTTCTGATCACCTTTGCTCAGACCTGGAGCGAGAAAATCCACTGACACACACAGTTCTTCATTCTATTATTGAACCACAGATATTTTTTTCCTGTTCATCATCTTCAAGACATCTACCACCTATTAAATAATTGTCTGTTTTTCATGTGGGCTGTAGACTTCACCTTAGCAGATGAACCATACTCTATACTGCATATAGTGTTAGGTGAAACACAGTGCTTTGTACACTGGGGAGCAGACAATAGGCAGCTTCTCCCATGAAGTAACTGAGAAATACATTGAAGATCTGACTAGCTAATTGGACTGTATTCTGCTCTAAGTATGTGTTTTCTCTTAGGCCTGAAGAAATTAAGATTTAGTGTATGTATTTTTTGCAGAAAGTACTTCCAGAAAAAAATGATAAGGAAAAAATAAGAATGGTATCAGTTAAGTAAGTGAAGAAATTATATATATATGTATAAATTGATTATAATATGTAGTTTTATACTAGAATTAATTACTATGAAAATGAAATTTACTTATTTGTACAGTATGTACTATATGTGGTTTTAACTGTGTTTTAAAAGAGTAGAAATTATTCAATTCCTTGTACACTGATTTAAATAGATGCACGTTTGATGTAGAGTGAGAATAATCAATGCAATCATGGATTCAGAGATTCAGCTTGTTTGAGTGTATTCTTATGGTATAAAAACTTCTTGAATGTTTCTGGAAAATAGAATTTTAGATATGAAGTCAAATAACTTGGCTTATTGTCTTCTTACATAAGTCACTCAAAATCCCAGGTTGAGAAAAAGCAGAAAAACAGTTTCTCATTTCAAAATAGTATCGGAATTGCATACATAAGCCACTTTCAAATACTCAGTATTTTCCTAGCATTCTGGCAAGAAAAAATTAATGTTATGATTTCATAAAACTTGTCCCACAAAATGTCTGCTATTTAATAGAAAGTTAATGAACAACATTAAAAAGGGGAGTCACCAACATAAACATGATTTCTATATTGATGGATTATTTTTTCTGAGCCAGACTCTGTCACTTGGAAAGGATGGATGAGCAAGACATAGAGAATTTACCAAAGAATTATCTTTTCTGAAAATGTGTTTGTCACCGACGATAACCTTAATTAAATGGCTCCAGGTTATTCGACTTAATCTCTGTGTAATTTAGAGCACACCATGTAGACAAGGCTAGCCTGTCAGGGAGGCCCCTAAATATCAGTTTTTTTGTCTTCTCAGCATTGGGACAACAAGCTTGGATTACCATGCTTGAACAATTTTTTAAAACTTGAATTGAGAAGATGGAAATCAAGTCCTCAGTAAGCACTTTACCCGTAAAGCTGTCTTCTCAGTTCACCATCAGTTATTTAAATGGTATAATAAACATTTATAAAAGTGGAAACAATTTTTTTGCTTACATTTCATTTAACCATTATTTAACTTAATAGATATTCAATAATGTCACCTTTATATTAGAAATTATACTAAAAGAATAGAAGATGAGCAATAAAAGAATAATTCCCATCTATTGAGGTAGGTGACATAGTAATGAAAGGTGTAAAATAATCTATAAGATATTAAAAGTTATATAACTTATAACCAATTCAATGTGGTACTTCATATGCATAAGACATTATTAATAGAGGATAGAATGCTGAATCTCTGAAACCATATTTTCTGATAGTCTCCTTGGTAATCAAACACTATTGGATAGATTAGTCCTCCTATTTCTGTGGACGAATGTTATCCTAAGCTTGCTCAACCTTAAAGACCAAGTTAGCCAGTCTATTACGGTGATGAATATTTTTAAAAGGTTTATTCTAGTCTTAATTGTGTGCATGTGTGTGTGAACACACACACACGTGTCCACAGGCATGCATGAGTGCAGAAGCTCATAAAGGCCAAAAGAGTGCACTGAATTAGCTTGATCTGAATTAAAAGTGGTTGTTAGCCACATGACATGAAAGCTAGAAATTGAATGCAGATTGTATGAAAAAGCAATGTACCTTCTTACCTGCTGAGCCATCTCTCCAAACCCAGAGATGAACATTTAAATGTTAAATAAAAGTCATGATAACAGTACTTTATTTGCTGTCAAATACAACAAATAATTCAATAAGGAAGACTCATCAAAGTCATACAATCATGAGAGATAAACAGAAATGTCAGCAACTGAAATGTAAATGACAGGAGTATATTACAGGATATTTATGTCTTCGCAAATATATGAGAAATGCCCCAAAATTAAAAATAATCCATCATATGAAAAAGTTACACATGCTTTAATAAATGTCTAACTGCCTTATTATTTTATAAGTGAATGATAATTAGAGCAAAATAGTGTTAATGAATACTAGTTTATATCTGTCATTGTTCAGGTAGGAAACAAATTTTTAAAAATTCTCTAAAAACTGATGATAATTAAGGATATTTTGCTTCTTAACATGAGTCCAAGAATTTCAAAAACTGTCTATGTGTTCTGGATTTAATCATATAAAAAACATGCAAATCCTGTACTAATAGTTATTTATTTATATATTTATTCTTTTTTTTTTGAGATAGGGTCTCAATATGTGGTTTTGTCTGCCCTTACTCTCTACCAAGTTGGCATCAAACTCAGAGAGATCAGCCTGTCTCTATCTCCTGAGTGCTGGGATGAAGGGTATTCACCACCACTGTGCAGTCCTTGCACTAATCTTATTAGTTCAGAGTTATATAGCTGTTTGTAGTATAGCTGAATTTGACCGTCAAATAAATGTACCCTACTTGAAAATTACACTCTGCAACACATGAATGTTATATGTTATAATTTACATGGTATTCACTTCTAATGTGAATCTAGCCATAGGTTTGGTTAAAAATACTTGCTGATATTACTTGGCCCTATTTTTTAATCCCTAGAATTAACCTATTTTAAAATACTGAATAATTTCATAAGTAGCACTGAGTTGCACCATTGAGTTATGCATTCTCTTATTTTCAAATAAAAAATTGAATAACTCACATACATAAAATGTGAATTTAAATCCTGAACCATATACACATAATTAATACTAAATTGTTCTCTTTGCTTTAGCAAAAAAAGGACTTCAAACCTGGAGATATAAACATAATCGCATTATAGTACTTATAACCTAAACAATCCTCTTACTAGCATAGAAATATATTTACTGAAATGTTATCCACTGCATATAATAATGCATCTATCAATTTGTGTTGGTTAGGTGAATAAAATTTTGTCATGTGAAAACAAAATGATTTTCAGAAAAGTAACTAATCTTGATCTTCTTTCTCATACAATATTGATATAGATCCATAAATCTCAAATCTCTAGGAGGTTATAAATACTCTCATCTCTTTCTAACATGGAACTTGAATGCACCGGGAGGTGATCCCTTCACTAACATACTAACCAGCACATGGCCCATCACACAACGAAACCTTTCTCTCAAAATCTTCCCCATTTACTTTTGCTTTATTCTACCCAGTCTGACATCTGTGTTCTCTGCTAGAAATTAGTGCGCATGTCTATGTGAAGATACTGACTTGACATCCATTATACAATAAGAGAAGACAAAGAAAAAAAAAAACTCAGAAAAGTCAACTCCTGACCACTCAGGAGCCTTACAATAAGAGACAACAAGGCATTCGGAAGACCTCAGAGACTGGACGACAGTCTTCAAGGGACAAATTTTCTTGACTTGGAAGAGAAATGCAGCTGAAATGCAAAATACTGGCAAAAAGCAAGTATTTAAAAACATTTAAAGTATACTTTATTAAGTATACTTCCATGTCTTGTATTGTTTTGTCATGTATTTACATTAACTATTATGGAAATATTTATTCTAAAGGGCAATTGGGAAGTTTTTGCTAGTTTTTGCTTTTTTTGTTTTTTTTTTTTCCATTTGAGTCTGATAAATTGATTAGTACCTTTGTTACATAAAAATACATCATGGCAAGAAAACAAAATTCAGACGGAAAATTAAATTTTCACGAGGACCAAAGGTATAGCCAGAAACCCATTTGCATAGGACCAGTGGAGTAACACTGATTTCTGCCACCACTTACAGCCTTTGGCATATCCAGGGGAAATTACAGGGACTGACAGACTACCAACCTACACAAAGCCTCAGTGGGGAATCAAAGCTTGGTTGGCTTTGCACATCCTGTGTCAGGGCACATAGCCTGTAACGGCTTAAATAGACGTCTGTTGTCTGCTTAAGTGTATATGTCATCTTCCCATGCTTTCAACACTATCTTCAAAATGCAACCGAATACTGAAGTGGCCATGAGTTAGTTGAATAGATTGAGAAATCACCTTCGTGCTTTTAGACTGGGAGAGAAAACGTTGCAGCCTAAAAAGCATTATGGGTGCAATATGGAGTCTTTTGAGTTGCATTTTTATCAATTTGTGTGACTTGGAATGCAGCGATATATAAATGTTAGTAGTCACTAAGCACATGTAAGCAGGTGCAGTGTGCTTTGCCAGAGGAGAGCTGACACTTTTATGAGATCTCTCAGCTGGAATGGCAAAGGAGCATGGGAGGAGAAAGGGGGAAACACCTGTCACCCACTCATTTTATTTTCCAATCATAGTATCTTGAAGGGAAAGAAATTGCATGAAAATGAAATATCCACCACGACTGAGGTGGAGGCATTGTATCCTCGCTGTTTGCATCCATTACTTCCATAGTGAGAGAATTTTAAATGCATCGTAATATGTCTCACAAGGATGTACTCAGAGGAGAGTGTGTTCGGTGAAGGCAAATGCTTTGCATATTGCATGTGATACACCAAAATCTGAAATTAGGTTTTATACTTTGTGTGAGGGAATGAGAATATTTTAATTGAGTCTCATTTACTTTCTTGGTATACCTTTTGACAACGGTGAGGAATGGGGACAACAATGTAAGATTCCAGGATAAAAAATAAATAAATACATTGAATAAATGACCGCTCAACCAATCTTATCAATGACTGAATCAATCAGTCTGTCAAGTTGGGAAAAATTATAAACCATAGAGGACGAAATCTCGTAAAAGAGACTGAAACTAGTAGTTGCTCACAAAAGATTATTAATTGTGAAATAAATTTGTAGGATATCAGAAAAGTATAAATGTCTTCAGATTTAAAGGATCTGCTAAAATCAGTTTTTGCAGGGGAAAGAAAATTACTCCTAAGAGGATGAATTTGGAAGCAGGTATAAAAACACATATATGAGTTATATATTTTACGTGGGATCTGGAAGGAAGCCCTTCTTGAAATGCATAGGGGAAGTGTTGCTGGTGGCACTCAGAGTTAGAATGTTGAAGGGAGACGAATAAGAACATCAGAACTGACCTTTACTTCTGTTACAGCCATCAAACAGGTTATTATTAATCCAAACAATATTATTAAGGGCTTAATGAGTGTGCCACTTTATCAGGTATGAGCAAAACTTTGTAATTTCCTTTGGTACCTATGGTAAAATTAGTGATTTTCATCAGACAAACAAAAAAAAAAGAATATGACTTTAAAATGAAATAACTTCATGGTATAGCAAATACCTGTGATATTTCTAGATCAAATGAGAAAAAGTTATCTATTCCCAAATACTCTTCCACCTCCCATCTTTTTAGAGTTATAGCTTATACCTTTCCTCTCCAGAGTATTTCACTTGAAAGTGAATTGAACAGCTTAAACTACTGAGTAGCCCTTTCTCAAGCCATGAAAGGTGTTTCAGTGGAGTCAGAGCAGAAGAAAGAAGTCAGGAGGAAGGAGAGAAGGCAAGAGTTTCAAGATGAAGGGCAGCTTCTTCGGGACCTCTCGGAAGACTTTGGCGGAGTGAAAATAAGATCAAGATGTGGCTAAACTAGACATCCATCCAACACCTTTATAAGCTTGACATGCTCAGTCAGGCCTTTATAAAAAACAATCTTTGTGAACAATGTATGCACCTTTATGAAAAATGGAAAATTCTTCCCCTGTGTCTTATCATGATCTATAGAGAAAGATCACTTTATGATTCAATAAAAAAGCATGTCTATAATGTATGTTTCCCACTGTTTTCAAAATGTTAAATTATTGATAAAATTTCAAATTAAATATTTTAGTAATTTATAAGTCTATAATAAAATGCAGTGTTATTGACAAAAAGACATCGCAGATTTTAAGGAGAGAAGGGAAGGGCAAATGAGAGGATTTGTTGGGAGGAAAGGGGAGGAATAAATATAATAATATTATCATTTCAAAGAAGTTTGTGTGTTTCTATGTGTAGAAAAATATATAAATAAGAAAATGTCAGGGTGGGGAGATTACAATAGGTAAAATAAAGCTCCACTTAATCTGGTGATTACCCAAGAGTAAGAAAACATGTTCTCTGTATGTAAGTGGTAGGGGTGACAATGTAAGAAAGAGGGGGGAGAAAGAGAAAAAAACAGACCTGCCTGAGAATGATCTGTCAACTCTATTCGCTGAACTCTCACAAGTTGGGTGATGGCCCAGTGATACATGGCCCTTCAGTTTAGAAGAATCTTATGAGTTTTTTTTTTTTTATGGCAGAACTGATGTACTGTCACTAATTGTCCATCTAAGCCAACCGATGTATTTAAAAGTAAAATTCTATACATTTATTCACAATGTAAAAAAGGCTATCACTCTCTTTAGGCAAAGATTATATACTATAAAACATGTTTTGTTCTGTATATTCATTGCAAATAGTATTTGCTTTTATAAGAATATTTGTATGGAACGTTCTTAGACCACGTACTCTATTCTCACCTAGATCAACTTTCCCCCTTAATTCTGGTGCCATCAGTTCTTTTTGCATTTCATTTCATTTGTATGGTTTCATTTCTACCTCAATGTCATGTATGCATGCATTATTTTTTTTGCACCTTTGTAACACCCAGGATAGACAAATGACAGAAGGCATGCATGAGTGTTTTCTAGGTCTACCTTAACTCATTTAGCAAGATGTCTACTTGCTGCATTAATTTTCCAGCAGATTACATCATTCTTCAGGTATGAATAGAAAGAAGTATTTCCATGTTTCATTATCTTTTCCTCAGTTGACTGACACCTAGGTTGATTCCATAACTTAATTTTTGTAAATGTCTTTAACAGCATATATTCAAGCATTTATGCTAACGTCTTGCAAAGGAATCTTAATAAAGCATTTGGGTTCATTAGAACTTTCATCTTATTGTTGTCAAGTGTTTTTTCCTTACATAAAAATTGCATTCTATATTATTAACACTTTTGTTTAGAATTACTTTCAAATGATGAAGTAAATGTTTATATTTGCCATTTGTTTTTGATGTTTTTTTCTGACTTCATTTCTCATTGTTCTGGTGGAATACTCAGATAAAAGCACATAAGAGGGAAAGAGTTTAATCTATTTCATAATTGCAGGATATGGTTCATCAGGGTGGGAATCTCAAGAGGGACCTCAATGCAGCTAATTACACACATAGTCAGGGAATGAATAAATGTGTGCATGCAACTGCTCAGCTCACTGTGTCATAGGACACAAACCAAGGGAATGGTGCCACCCAAAGTGAGTAGACTTCCAGCAGCAATTACAGTGACCAGGTTAATCACACACAGGCATGGCCATAGGAAGACCTGATCTAGTCAACCCATCTTTAAGACTCTCTTATGTGATTCAAGACTGCATCACATTGACAATTAGAACTCCCCATTGCAATGTTCTTTGTTATTTGGAAGACAAGTTTGCATCTGGTGTATCTTCCCCATTCCCTAAATGGCTTTACCTAACATTTCTCATAAAGCAGGCTGATTGTGTTGAACTTCCTAATTATATTTGGAAAAGGTATTTCATGTTTACTTAAAGGAAATACAATAGGCATGTCATCAAAGTTTATCTTTCTTTTGAAGAATCAAAACACATCATTTCATATTTATCTTTTAGTTTTGTACAAAAAAAATAAGACTAGCCTATATATCTTTTCTTCCTAGATGATGTCTCTTTTTCTAAAGTTTCTATAGTTTTCCTCTATAAACTTATTGGAATAAACTTGATTATGATATACCCTAGGATTACCTTTTTACATTGTACAATTTTGTTTACATTCCTTACATTTTAATGTCATTGATCTTTTATTATAGCCAAATTTATACTCTTATTTCTTAGCTGAATTTTTCTCAAAAAAATTTCTCTGCTGCCCTGTTTCTGCAACTATCTTTCCATGCCCATTAGCCTCTTTGGTGGTTGTTCAAAGTTTATTGATGCACTGGTCATTTTTCACACCCATTCTTGGTGTTTCATTTGGAAATATCTATTGCTGTTCAGTGAAGTCTCTTCTTATTCTTTTCCCCTCACACATCTAGCATAGCAACAATTTCAAGTTCATGCAGTAATACCATCTCACTCACTCATTGTAGATTAATTCCCAGAAAATTCACTTTTTAATAGCTCCCATACTCCTGCTCATATTTCGGATGTGGAGACCCCAGCAGAACTTTTAATGCATTTGTCCTCTCATATAGCACGTGCCAAGCCTAGCTCACTGTTAAATGATTGATAAATGCCTTCTTTATGGAACATGCTGTGCTTTTCTTCATGCTTGGTAAATTTTAATTGAAGGCCAGGCATTTTGAATATCACCTTGTTGGGTACTAGATAATTTTATCACTATAAACATTTGAACTTTGTAGTAGCATTTAAGTAATTAAGAACCATGTGATTCTGACAGGCAATTTTTAAAAAGTTTGATCAGTGACATCAAAGTATTAATCAACTGAGAACAGGATGTAGCGGTTTCCTCTGTATAAGTACATTCTCTCCTAGTAGGGACCAGGAAAGTTCATGAAAGTTAAGAAGTAAATACACCTCACAATTCCAGAATAGACAGACTCTACAAGACTCACAGAGATTCTCTCTGAGATTATCAAAACAGCAAACAATTGCTTAGGAAAGAAAAAGGTCCTACCAGACCACTTCCTACAAGTCATTCAGGTTTCTCTGGGGATGCAGTCTAAATAATTCATTGTCTGTAATGTTGTGGGGTTTTAGATGATGTGTTTATCTTTGATTCATCCATACTTCCCAAGTAACACTTCATCCACATTAATTTGCCAACACATTAAGCTTGATTTGGTAGAAATCCTTAATATTTTCTGTAATCAGTCATCTATCTGGGTAAACAGGTATTTTCTCATGTCTCCTCTGGAAAAGTTGTTCTCACTGACTGAAGAAAGACCTTTCTGTACATGTGAAATTCACTTAATTATTTTATACTGCTGAATTTTGGGTCATTTATCTAGACAAGTTTCCTGGCCATGTGTTCTATGGTGAATTGTACTATACTGCTAGTAATTTTGAGATTTTTTTTCTAGTACCCTTCACTTTACTGCAATTCATCAAGCAGAATACTGTGAATACTAATGGTTCTCTCTGTGGAGCACCATGCTATGTGTGGTCTAACCTAAGAACTCTAAAATAACTCCTTCTTAAAATCTCAGCTTCAGCCAGGCAGTGGTGGCGCACGCCTTTAATCCCAGCACTTGGGAGGCAGAGGCAGGCGGATCTCTGTGAGTTCGAGACCAGCCTGGTCTACAAGA
>NC_022020.1:69521849-69526752 GCF_000317375.1 Microtus ochrogaster
TCTCGAAAAACCAAAAAAAAATAAAAATAAAAAAAAAAACCAACAAAAAAAAAAAAACAAAAAAAAAACCTCAGCTTCATGTTCTCAATTCAGAGAGATTTGAGACTCTCACAAAGCTTTTTCTCCACTTTGGGAATGGTAATGACTACCCAGAGATTCCATGTACTTTTAAGTAAATCTGGGATAATCCTATAGCAAGCAGTCTGTGAAGGGGAGCTGTTCCTGTACAACTACTCTTACGTTCCTGTGGTTTTCCTAAATTTTCTGTGTGCAGCAAAGACTTTCACAAGAGTCCTTCAAGGAAGAAGAAAAGGTTGGAGAAATGGTATGTGAAAGAATTCCAAGGGGATGAGGAAATTGAGCAGACACAATAATGTGAGCTATCTCTAGAAGATTGCAAAATCCTGGAACAAGCTTTTCTCTGGGCACCCGGAAGAAGGGGAAAACGATTGGCCCCTTGACTCTAAGGCCCATGCTGAAGTTCAAATACTCCGAAGTGAGCAGAAATTTGGTAACTTGATTACACATATAAATTATCTAACAAGATTTATAATGTCTACAAAAGATGAGCATTCCTCTGTGTCTGCACCACAGCAGTTCTCAGCTTGTCTTCCTTGTAGGATGATTCTAAGGGGTTACTGTGTCTAATGAGTTGAAACTGTCAAGATGCACAGTTCTGCTTTCTCATTTTATCTCATTTCAGCCATTAAAGCAAATGCAAATCCCAGTACTCTGTCTTGCCCAGAAGCATAATTGACCAATATATTTCTAAATGATAAAAAAAAAATAGTGGAATCAAGACTGTTTTCTTTCCAGTAGAGCAATTAATTTATGAAATTAATCAAGTTAGTTAACCTCGTTTTCTTTTAAATACTCTCCAAATGATATTGGCTGCAATATTCTAGGTCCTTGTAGGAGAATAGCCTATTTAGGCAAAATGTTTGCTTCATAATCAGCACCTTGTAATTGGGTGTTGTAAGAGCTCATGAAGGGAAGAAACTGTGCTATGAGTCCCAGAGCCAGTGATGCCACCTGAGAAAGATGGGCGGAAAGTGATGGCTGATTCCCGGGAGCACTGCCACTAGGCAATTACATAAATTCATTTGCTGGGAGCCACAGTCTGGCCTCATTCTGGAGAGCTGTGGAACTTGATTGAGTCAGCATCTACACTATACCCTGTCTCCTAAAGAGTCACATTAGCCAAAGCTCAAGATTGATGTTCAAATTGAAAATGCCTTTCAACCTGTTACAATGACAAATAGACCCAACAATAAAACAGTAATACTATTTATTCACAATACTCACTCTCTGGCACCTCCATATACAGACAAATTATCAGAGCATTCTTTGATAATATTAAACAATAGAAGGAATGTAGAAAATACAAATATTTACTAGCACCACACTAAAACAACAAGACATCTGACTCCAGGCAATGAATTTACATCTACCATTGCAGAGGGCTAATTTTTATATCTCAGTGTTTCCTCCCTGGATGCTGTCCATACTGGAACTGAAAATTCTCAATTCCTATTTTAATTTCTTTTTTTGGATGACAAAACATACTTATTTACATTGTTTAATTAGGTAAATGATGCTTCAAATAAATTACAGTCAAATTTTCTGGAAGTGTAATTTATTATTGTTGTTGATTTTTTTAAAAATGTTCTTTCCATACATTTATTTAGGTCCGTGGTTTAGTGTCTTTCTTTCTGGATGAATACACCTGGCAAGAATTTAACTATACTCTTAGGTGCTGAAAATTGCCATAAGGTCTCAGAAATTAATAGTAATCATGAATGAAGACAAAAAGAAAATACATCTGTTATAATAATGATAAAATTTTATGAAAAAGATGCAAAATCCCTAGTAAACATTGCTGGCTCACAAACATGTCATTCTATTGCCAATATTCTTGGTTACTTTCTACAGGAAACCAAAATCCTATTAGAATAATCAGCAATAGGATTAAATCATGATACAAAATTGGCAAACCATTTCTGACACCATTATTGAATCCAAGAACCTGTGACTTGACAAGCTTTGCACAGGGGAGAGCATATTATTATTCTGCTAAAGGGTTATAATAATGGAACCAACTTATAACTTCTGGTTATATCCATATATTATTGGATCAATCAACCATCTTCAGAGAAGCTTCCTGAATGGATGGAAATTAACTTGGTGGCTGATTTGTCTCTATTCATTTTCATGCCTCTGTAGTGCTCTATTTCAGAGTCATGCCTTTATCCTTCTTCCACAGAACTTTCCATAAAATGCTGATCACTCCCATTCCTTCTAGTGTGTCTATTCATTATCATTACCTGGTGTGGGACAATTCTGTATTCTGTCAGTTATGTTTTAAATAATAAACACTGATTGGCCAATAGCTAGGCAGGAAGTATAGGTGGGACAACCAGACAGGAAGTGGAGGAGGGGCAATGAGAACAGGAATATTCTGGGAAGAAGGAAGCTCTTTCTGCAGTCATGTCCAGACACTGAAGAAGTAGGATGTGACCTGCCCAGCTAAAAAAGGTACTGAGCCATGTGGCTAACATAGGTAAGAATAATGGGTTAATATAAGTTACAAGAGCTAATAAGAAGCCTGGGCTAATGGGCCAATCAGTTTATAACTTATGGAGACCACTGTGTGATTTTCTTTGGGACTTGCCAGCTGTGGGAACTGGGCAAGACAGAAACCCCAACTAGTGAGCTCCTTATGTTACAGTAACCAAAAAGATCTTTGCAGAAAACACAAAAAGAAATTTGCATATCAGGCATATTTATCACTTAAGTTTCAGTACCTCCTCCTATTGACTTGCCTGCTTCCCACTCATGTTCACATCATCCCAGGCAGGAACAAGGTCCTTACAGTCATGGAAATGATTTTACTAAGTTAACCCATAGACTTTAAGTTCATGAAGTCTATAGATTGGAATCTACCACATCTTGATTAATCTCTGACCAACAAAACTGCTAATGAATGTTCTCTGCATTAAGAATGTGTTTTATGTTTTCTTTGGGCTTCAAGGATCTCTACTTGTAATAAACACCTACAATTTTGAGAATTCTGATTACAAGAAGTAATAGGTTTTCTCATTTGTGGAATTTTATTTGCATTTGTACTTCACTTTTCACCTCTTAAAAAAAAAACAACACTTAATAGAACTTTGTTCTCTACAAGCATAAAATTTGTCTTAATTTAAATGAAAGCCTTTATCAGAAGTGACATACATTAAGAATTTGCCCTGTTGTATGGTTTTAAGCTCTTTTCTGTTGAATGTTACAGAAATAGTTTACTACATAGATTAAAATGTCTTCCTGTTCTTAAGCCCTGTCTTCTTCCCGTTTTGTAAGGCAGTGGCTTCATTTTCCAGAGATGTTGCTCTTGATTTCTGTGAATGTTTAACAATACTTGTGTTCATTCTTCACTGCTATGCAATGATGTTATGTCTGCCTTCTATTGAAATCCCTATACACCCTTCCAATCAAGAATAAAGCTTTAGTTATTCTGCTATATAGACCACCATTGCAAGTTCTCTTCATTTTCAGTGTGTATTTCCAACACATCTCTATTTTGTGCCCCACTGTATAGCTTCTAAGAATTAATCTAATACAGCAGGCTTGATTCCAAGTGTCCCTATCCAGCTGAGCCATCTCACCACCATATTTCAAATTCTTTAACAATCTTTGCCAAAGGTATGTAAAGCATCTAGCATAACCTAGTACTTAAAACGAAAGTCATGCTATTAAAACATAAATTGATCTAATGCAGGAACAAAGTATCTTAATCTACCTATTCTTATTTTAAATCTTCAGTAAATATTTGAATATAAAAACAATTGTTAGATATTTTGTTTTTACATAATCAAAACAGTCATCAGTGTACCGCCTACTCAAGCTAGGTGCATACTGACTTCAATACACATATAATAGTCATTCAATGATTAATATGAAAACTACAGTTTCATTTCCTTTTAGTAAATAGACTTTATCTGATTATCTATATTAAAACATTAACACCCTTTACTATTATATTTCTATTTCTTTCTGATACCCACAGTCCAGTCAAGCACAATGTATAAAACAATAGAAAGAAAATGTTCATCTGACCAACACAGGTACAAATCCTGGCTTCACTGTTTTGACTATTTAGTCTTGGAGAATTTGTGTATTTATTATTCCACATCTGAATGAATATATGGTGTGTGTGTGTGTGTGAGAGAGAGAGAGAGAGAGAGAGAGAGAGAGAGAGAGAGAGAGAGAGAGAGAAATATGAAAAATGGGAACCTTTGCAGGAATTTGTTCATCTTCCTTTCTACTTTTCTTCTGTAACAAACAACACTTGCATTTTTTCAGTTAATTACAGTATGATCTTTACTTAGTTTATCTCAGAGCAGACATAATCTGTACAAAACTGGGTGTCCATTAGTATAACTTCTGTTGGATGGTCAAATTTAAAGAACTTTTATTCAAAAGTGCCAGAAGTAATCAATAAAAACCTACTATTCCAAAATCAATAGCTTCTGTGAAGCTACAATAACACTTAAATATGAGGAAGACTTGAAAATAAAGAATTGGTTCATTGAAAAGTTAATTGAGCTTCAAATGTAGAATTACAAAAATGTGCTTTTTTACAAAAATGCAGTCACTAGAATTGCCAACTCTGTGAGAATTTCTTTAAAAGAGATTATTTTTATTTCCAAAATAATAAACCTGTGACATTTTGCAGGTCCTCATAAGCTGTGCTATCTTTCAAAAGTCTTTGCACAGAAATCGATAGTTGGGAATAAGTTCTGCTATATTTTACTTCAGGCATTGATATTGAAAGCTATAGATTAACACTCAAACATTTTGTTAATACTCTGCTCCATAAATGTTTTTTTTAGTTTATTTGTTTGTA
>NC_022020.1:69526852-69529303 GCF_000317375.1 Microtus ochrogaster
ATATTATGCCTTTAAGGCTTTCAGTGTAACCTTTTCTGCTTGAGCTTTTCTTGAGAGAAGCAGCATCTCTAAGCCAGACATAGCTTCCACGACGCTTTGATGCTATGTGTCAAATCTCATCACTGGCTCTGAGGAGTGACATTTCTCTTGAAAGCCCGTAGCAATGGCAGTGTGAGCCTTTGGTGGGCATTTCTCACAATGCAAGCAGTTCCTGCCGCAGCACACTTCTTTTTAGGCTTCTGCAAAGTTGCCCCGAGTTGCCATTATTTTCAGTATGCCATCCCAGATAAGAGGAGTACTCCGCTAGAAAGGTCTGAGTTGGATTCTCTTAGCCAGTGTTTTATAATTGCTTTGCAACCCAGTTGTAGCCGTTTGCTTTTTGAATAAGCATTAGAAATATTTGTGTATGTTTCCAAGTGTGAATCGATAGGAAATTCTTTTTTCTAATTTCTTTCTTTGTTTTTCTTTTTTTGTTTGTTTGTTTCGTGAGACAGGGTTTCTCTGCGTAGCTTTGAAACCTGTCCTGTCACTCACTTTGTAGACTAGGCTGGCCTCAAAATCACAGAGATCTGCCTGACTCTGCCTCTCAAATCCTGGAATTAAAGGCATGTGCACCCACCGTCCGACTTATACATTATTATTATTTTTAAATTCCGTTTTACAATCACATGATACTTCTCTCTCCCACCATCTTTCCACCTGCCGCGCACTGGGCCCCCGTGTTTGCACTCTGTGCGCTGGCACCCAGTTCGCAAGCTTCGGGCAAGGGGTTGGAGGTTAAAATACACAGACACAGACAGACAGAGAGACAGTGACATTTCCCCAAGAATGCCCCCTTTATTGTGTTCAGGTGCAGATTATATAGAGATAGCCACGCCCCCGCCAAACCCACCAGAAACCACTCTCCTGCCATCAGGAACTCCTGAAGGTCTCATGCTCAGAGCAGCTGTAGGCACTCAGATCAGGGGATTACAAGAAATTCAGGATCTGCGGTCTCACTGCTCCCAACATCCACCCCCCTTGTCTCCCCACTCCAGAAAACTTTCCCTTCATTCCTACCAATGGGTAGGAGTTCTGATGGGGAGTCAACAAAGTCTGGCACATTAAGTTGAAGCAGGACTAAGACCCAACATAGGGAATAGGCTCTGCTGGGATTCTATACTCGATAGGAAAATCTTAAATCCTGTCTTACAAAATAAACACTATGTTAAAAACACCTCCTTCATAATTCCACAATGTTCTCATCACAATCTCACTTGAAATTTGCATGGGTATCATTAATAATTAGAGTTAGAATAGTTTAAAATATCTAGTCAAACCTATAGCTTTCTGAATGAAATAGTGGAATATTTACACGAAATTGCCTAGAATTAGATCATTAATTTGATTTTGTTAAAGCATACTGAAAGGTAATTTGAGACTCCAAAACTTTCCTACTTTTGTATCCAAACTGGATTGGGACTAGAAAGCCAGGAAAGATTTTGTGAATTAGAGTGTATAAGTCCCCAGGCAAGAACATCATTTCTTTATTCCCTCAGGACATTTGCCCAGGGTACTGATGGACACATAATAAGTGTTACTATGTATATACAGGGTGGATTTCTTGCATTAAGAACATGCCATGTGAAGAGAGGCTCTTTTCTGCCTCTGAAACAATCGCAAAAGTATCTCTAATTGAACCAGAGCCGTTAAGTGCTAGATAATGTTAAAGACAGTGATATAATGTCACTCACTTATGAAATTTCAGTAACACATGTTGTTTGTCTTCTAAGAAAGCTATAAAATAGCATGAAATGTTTAAAAATATTTGTGATGTTTCATGATATAATCCTTTGAAGCGATCATTTAATTAACACTGATAGAGATGCCAAAAATTTTAACAGTTTACACATTACCATTTTATTTCATAAATAACTCAATTCCCATTACTCATTCGTTATTCTCTTATGATTCTCCATGTTACAAGTTTATTATATGTATTAAGATGCAGTATGGTGTTGTTTGTGCACAGTTAATACTGTGTAAAACTGGAGTTTCAGTGGGAAGACGAAACTACCAGCTGATTGTACCAGAATTAACACACAATCCTAAAGACAACAGCAAATCAGCTGAATCAAAAATTTAAAGAATGTTACTACTTACTCAAGATAATTCACTGCAGGCACGTAGCGATATGATAGAAAAAGTAAACACAGGTTAGGTTATCATTGGCTTAAGTACACAAAACGTGTAAGAACAGTCATTTCTATGTATCTTTGAAAACAAGTTTACTCTGGCTTAGACACATGTATATTTCCCTACATGTCCTCTTCAGCCTTATGAGCATAGAGAAAGAAAAACTCTGAGTTACCCTATCAACACTCTCTGTCATCAAGTTATAATTTCTTACCTTTTGAGAATTATGTTGAGAGATCCATCTCTGTAGGAACAATACAATAGAGGTTTAATCTA
>NC_022020.1:69530090-69534695 GCF_000317375.1 Microtus ochrogaster
GGTCATTGAGGCAAATATAGCCTTAGGACTGTCGTGACTGTGTCTTTTGAACAGCTGTTGGGCTAACGAGATGACTGCCGCTGCGGTCCGGGTTCTGGGTCTGGAGCTTGTTCCAGGAAGTCAACTGATGCTGCTCTGTCCTGGGATCGCCCCTGATGTGGTGGCTCTTACAGGGCTGTGGCCCCCAAGACAGCCAGAATCGCCACCAATCAGACCACTGCTATGACTAGCACTGTTTATAATTTTCACAAGGGCATTTTTTAGTTTGACCTCCTTTTATAAAAACAGTTGGAGCATGTGGTTCGCTTCTCCCGTTCCTTTTAGTTAGGTTTGTGACATGTCCTTGCCAGTCCAAACCCTTGGACTAATTATATAGAAAAGGGGGAGACGTTGGGAGCTGGTGAGGGCTGCAGACACAGACCCTGAATTTCCTATAAACAACTTGTTTTCCTCTGCTCAAAGTTTTGCGTGTTAATCTCTACATCAAAATCTTAGTTACCATTCGTCTATCTTCAGACCCCTATTTATAGGTTATTGTGGTGTGCTTTGTCTTCTCTTTAGGCTATTGCTTCAAAGTATAAACAGGAAAGCTTTGTTAAAAAAAAAAAAAACACTCTCTGCATGTAAAAGTAGGAAAGAAAAAGGCTGGCTTTCCTTGCAGGGCACAGAACACCTGGCAAGATTTGTGCCTGAGGCAGAAGCCAAAGGAAACAGACAGAATCCCAGCCATCATGGTCAACGAGTTTGAATGAGCAAATATATCAATAATTCAGTCTCACCTTCTTCATGAGTGAAATCTTAAAAAAAAAATGTTTTCTTTGTCTTTTTTGAGACATGTTACCAGCATCCTTGATGAGTATTTTTCTGCATGCTAACCAGATACCTAAAAAAGCAAGTAAACAATCACATAGAAATACCAGATAAAAGACAATCAGCTTTTCATGAAGTTTAAGGTGAAAAAGATACACCTAAAAGCACATCTTTGCCTTTTAAATTAAGTCTCAGATAAAACAACTGAAAAAATATACCTTCTGTGGAGAAAGTGAAATACAGAGTTTTTAATATGAAGAACCAGCATAATTTTTACTTATCTTTTATGCATGCTTTAGGCTATAAATTGATATAGCTTTATCTATGATTTTAAAAATTCATGACTCAATTTTGAGGAAACTGAATAGCTAGTATCTATAAAATGACACTCATCACTGTTCAGAGATATTTTTATAACAATTTGGTCTCAAATCTAAGGTAAGGAACTCTTACTTCTTAATTCCATAAATTTGTTTGTCTCTGTGATAAATTGATGTTGAGCTTTCTGTCAAAATTTCATAAAAATACACCTGAGTGCTTTTCAGAATAGGATTAAAGTCATAAAATATACACCATAGAAAATATGAGTTATCTAACAGCAATATCAATGGGAAGGAAGCATTTATAATTAGGGAAAATATAGAGTCACAGCTTGGCAAATAACAGGCTTATGGAAGTTAACTGTCTCTTCATTGTTAGTGTTTAGGAGTTCTCAAAAAAGAAATTCATGTGTCCTCCCCGCAACAGCCAGTCATGGGAACCCTTCTGAGCTTGTTTACACAGAGAGGAGACAACAAAATACATGTAGTTGTTTAGTGTGTCCTGCACTCACCTTTTCTTTTATTGCCTTTAGACAGGTTCTTTAAGAGTATGAGGAAACAGCACAAGCCTAGAGCATCAACATAAAAAAAAATAGATAAATGTCACGGTGACATGGGAAGGATGTGTTATTGTTATCAATACCAGTGTTGAAACTGAGTTTGGAGATAATATTCCCAAAAAAAACATGTTTGAAAATAAATATTAGGAGAGAAAAATTGGAAAGTAAGAATCTCATAGAATTAAAAAACTTTGGGTAGAAAAAAGTGATTAAAAAAGGACTTTACATAAAGGTATATTTATGACAATAGTTTGAGCTGAATAGTTGAACTTCTAAATGCTAGTCATGAGCTTTAATGCTGAAAATCAATACAACTGTGGCTGAGAAAATTCCATGAGCCCATGTGCAAACAGTTATTCTAAAATGAAAAAGAACTGTGCATGTTATAAGATTCTTCTTTCTTTCCTGTGGAATCTTTGTTTCACACTGATGTCTTCACTTTCAAAAGGGATGACTGGCCTAATGTTAAGATGCGGTCATGTGTCCTTCCAACTACATCATCCTAAGATCTGAATCTCAGTTAGTTTACAGAGCTCCCCTGAACTAAAAGTAAAGGTATTATGCAGATGCTCATGAATGTGTCAGTGAACCAGCAGCATGCTGCAAGGATCATGTAGGATGGGGATCCTTTTCTACACTACCATGGCGACTTCTTTGGCAAGTGTCTACTTTGATTTCAGTTGTCTTTCATGTGATGCTCACTCATTCGGGATTTACACCAGGCTTAGGTATGGGCTTATTAGAAAACACCCTTTTAAAACATGTCTTCCATTGGTTAGTCCATCAGGAAATTTCAAAGGCAAAGCTAATGAACTCAACAGTAGGATAAAACAGTGTGTACCCAGCGAAAGAAGAAGACCTTTGTATGATTCACACTTATTGGTTAGTCTTGCTAGAAACAGAGGGATAATAGAGCACACAAGATTCATACAAGACCACACTAGTCACTGTCAAGCTCTCTAGGTTAAGTCAGCTAACCTCGTCTAGTCTCTCTTCCTCTGCAGTCACCCAAAACTCCTGTGCCTACCCAACCGTGTTTTCTCCAGCCTCCCTGCCATCCTATTTCCTTTAGACATTGACAAGATCACATCCAGCTGGAACAAAATAAGGAGCTCATTTCCACCTCATATTTCTCCTGCATTCAGTTCACTCCAAAGACCCAAGCCTGCCTGACTTGTAGGGATTTCCACCTCCTCTTAGCCCCTTGGATGCTTGTCATATCGCTACAAGGGACTTTCTGAACACTATTTTGCAGACAAGAAAGAAGATATTGCACTTGTTTTTAATGTGCCTGGACAACTATTTCAGCAAAACCTCTTTGAGTCCCATCTATTTCCTTAAAATTTTCTTTCTTCCTTTTTTTTTTTTTTTTGGACAGGGTTTCTTTGTATCCTGTCCTGGAACTAGCTCTTGTGGATCAGGCTGTCTTCAAACTCACAGAGATGCACCTGCCTCTGCCCCCAGAGTGCTGGGATTAAAGGCGTGAGCCACCACCGCCTGGCCCTTATTTTTATTTTGGGTATTACTGAATAAGATTTCATTGAGTATGAGTTACATTTTCATCAATTATTTATTTGTTGAAGGACATTTACATTATTTAGAGACTTTTTTCTGTCCTTTGAGCTCTAGGTTCATTGTTCATGCTGATAAGTGTTACTTGAAAGCACCAAAAAAGAAAGAAAGGAAGGAAGAAAGGAAGAAAAAAAAGATACAATTTTCTCATCCAGTCTGCTAGATTATGTATATTAGTGAAGGAATTAAGGCTGTTAATATGCATCTCATATTGAATATGTGTATAAAATGCTGCCATTTGGTGACTTAATTTACATTTTCTTACTAAAATGAATAGAAAAGATACGGTTGAGCAAGTACCTCTGGAGTACAATAGTAAAGCCTTTGGTCATATTTCAAGGAGTGATATAGCAGGGTAATATGATAAATTTCATTTTAGAATTTTTTAGAAGAATAATATACCAAAGAAAATGCTGAAAATGGATCAGGGAAAGGACCTATTCAATACAAACACACATACACACCACCACCACCACCATAAACACACCAACATGATCAAGGAAACAAAAGAACACTATGCTGCAATTTTAAAAGACAATAAAGGAAGACACCAAAAGATAGAAACTCCTCCCATGCTCATGGATTGTGAGATTTAGCACTGAAAAAGTTCATCCTATCAAGTGTTATCGGGAGACTGAATGCACTCCCAAGCAAAATGCCATGTCATTCACTTACATAAATAGAAATAATCACAAAATTAATATGGAGGCACAATATTCTATGATAACCAAAGTAAGCCTGAACAACCACCACAAAAATGTTCTCAGGATACACAGTCCTTGATTTCTAACTATATTACAAAGCCATAGAGATAGAAAACTCATGGTATTGACTTGCACAAAAACAAACCCACATATAAGCCTACATCACACTGACACTTGATGTTTGAAAATGGGCCCACAATTTATATTGGATAAAAGATGTCATTTTCACATAACAGTAACATGACACATGGATTTCTATGGGTAGAAAAGTGAACTATATCCTATCTTTAAAAGCATCTTCATTAGTCCCCTAAATGCCAGTGAAAGATGAGATTCAGTTGTTGGTTGGAGATTATAAAACCAGTTACTGGCTGCTTAAATATGACACTAAAATCTATGATTGGAATATATTTTTCCCTTTAAAAATTTTTGAAATTGCCATTTTTACTATGTTGATCCTCCCAATCCAAGAGCAGGGGAAATCTTTCCATTTTCTGGTGTTTTCTTCAATTTCTTTCTTCAAAGACTTAAAGTTCTTGTCATATAGCTCTTTCACTTCCTTGGTCAGAGTTACCCCAAGATATTTTATGCTATTTGTGGCTATCGTGAAAGGTGATGCTTCTCTGATTTCCCTCTCTG
>NC_022020.1:69537277-69545891 GCF_000317375.1 Microtus ochrogaster
AAATAAATAAATTAAAAAATATTAAAATATTAAAATTTTTTTTTGAAATTTAGTAGAAAAAATTGGTTTCAAGAAATCACATGAAATTATTTTTTATTAGTGGAAAACCTTTCCGTTCATTGTAGTGAAAATAAAAAACTTTGTTTGAAAGCCAAAAATAACCATTTTCACCAAAATAATACCAAAAATATTATTTGTGCCTTCACCTTCTAAGGAAGAGTTTATTTGCGAATTGAAAGTCTTTATCTTTCACCTTGTTCCACTGTAGAAAATTTCTATAACTCATTGCAATATTCATAAACATTACAAAAGTACATGTTTTCCTCTGTGATTCTGTGCATCTCGTTAGTCGCCTACATGTCTCCGGGTGAGTAAATATCTTAATGATCAAATAACTTTTGTGTGTAAATATGAGAACAGAGATTGAATTCCCAGAACCTACGAAGACTCCTGGCAGATGTGGTGCCCTTATGAGCAATACTTGCTCTCTAATGGTTGAGACAGGAGATAGGGAGAGCAAAGTTGGCTAACTATTCTATCTGATAAAGACAGGTTTGGGTACAGGGAGAGTAAACAATTTAGTAAATAAAACAGAGAGTGAACAAAAAAATGCATCAAAGCTGAAGTCCTGACCTTCACAGAGAGAGTTACAGACATGTACTGACATACTTGTACATTAACACACACGGGCACCCATAAATGTGTGAACGTGATTCACATATAGATATGCAAAAATAAAACAAAATAAAATCACATTTTAACAAAGCCACATTTTTCTCTGCAGTCACACAACATAGAGTCTCCAAGATGGTTTCATACTTGCAGAACATGGTCTATATATACATGTCCACCCTTAGTGTGACCACTAGTAATGTTTCAGTGGGGAAACTACAGTTTCTCCATTAGCTGTGGGAATTAGATCAGACAGGCAGTGATTTAGCTACATACAGGGAAAACACTTTCAACCTACGCTCCTGATTGAGGCGATTTAGAAAGTTTCTCGATAAATTACAACTGATGGCTATGATTTCCAGTAGCATAAAAATAGTTTGATTTCAGGTTTGATATGCTACTCAAGTGATTCCCTTGGAGGGTTTAATATTGATTTAGCCTGAAGTGGTTGCTATTCTGAACACTGTTTTATTAAAACTGAATGCTTCCCCTGTCAGACTCAATAATTTTAATCAAAACTTTTATTTTTCTTAATCATATATGTGTGTATATGAATGTGCATATATAGTTTTGAAACTGGAAGCTTTATCACGTAAAATAGTAACAGTAATATGGTCAGAAATTCCCTCTACTTAAAAAATTATATTGTTAAGAAAGAGGCATTAAATATTAATGATAAATTATATGAAACCCTATTTTTAAAAACAATTCTTTTTACAGGTGGGATTTGCTTTGAATTAAATTACATGATATCAGAATATTTTATTTGAGAATCTTCTAAAAACAATTTCAGAGTACTCAATGATATGGAAGAGAAAAAAAAATTACCTGGTAGGAAAAGCATACCTGTGATAGTACCCCTTCTCACTGCATCTACTATAACAAAATATGTCAAAGAAACAGGAAAAATAGAAATAAAATGAAATTGGAATAGTAATAATTAAAATTAAGTTCTTTCATTCATAAATGAGAATATTTGGTGCTTTCTTTCAGTAATACAATGAAGAATCTTAGTTATTCCTTTTAAAGAAAATGTAATATGAAAGAATAGTTTTTATTAACTTGGACTTTGAAATAATGAAGTATATAAAAGCTCACAATGCAGGTGAAACAAACTCATCTGAAATCCGGAACCTGTTGTCACTTGCCTGACACCCGGTACTTGATAAGCTGATGTAGGTGACCACAGCTTAAAGGTAGCTTGGTGTATGTAGTGAGTTTCATGCTAACCTGTGATGCCTAGAAAGAACCTGTCTAAGAAAGTAAGAACAAATAAATGAAAGAGGCTATCAATTGTGGGAGGTGGCTATAGGAGGGACTGGGTAGAGGAAAATGGTATAATTTGTATTTCAATTTAAAATACAATCATAATATTTAAAAGAAAAAGAAAGCCTCTTTTGGCTTTATTTTATATCTCTTTTCTGATTTACAGTGCTGGCCTAAGGTGACATTTCAAAGGCCAGGGTTTATTTTGTAATTCTTAACTTCATAACAAAGCATGCAATCGCATTTCATAGCTGATAGGTTTTCTAGTACTTGTTTGTGGTTACTTCACAGTAATTCTATCAAGGAGGTTATGTTGAGGTTACTTCATGCTTACTGATACACTTAGAAAGTTTAATTACTCCTCTTTGATGAAACAAATGGTAGAAATTCAAAACGGAAATTTCTCTTGGATGCAGACTTCACGGTTTCTTGACCTTAAATTTAAAAAAAAAGTTGTTTGTGCTATGTGTGCATACGTGTATGAGTGGTATATGTGTGCATACATGTTCATGTGTATCCCCTTATATACAGATGCATGGAGACTCAAACATCAATGCTGTATACTTTCCTCAGTCACTTATCATATTAATTTTTGAAGAAGAACCATTCAGAAGTTGAAATTAGAGCTCACTCGGTACACCAATGAGAGAGTACTCTCATTACATTAATTTAGGTGGACTGCCCCACCCACTACTGGTGGTTAAGTCTTGAGCTGAACTCTTGGATCATCAAGATGGAGCTGAGGACAATCATCCATCTCTCTCTACTTCACTCCATCAGACACTATGTGAGAAGGTGCCTCAAAGTTCCTGCCACCATAGCTTTCCCCCCATCACGAACTGCACCTGGATCTTTGAGCCCAAACATGCCCTTGCTTCCTGAATTACTTCAGTCAGGATGATTTCACATTTCAACAGGAAAGTAACTAAGACATTAGGCATCCCGGGTTTCTATTTCTTTCACTATTTTCCATCTTGCATATCCAACTGATGTCATGTAATATCAGATGCCTGTTCTGGCAGTCATGGATTGTGTAAGGTTCTCTTAGATGAAGATGAGGGAAAAGATGGCTGTGGTCATTGTCCAGATAGAGACATTTTAAACACATATCTTTCCTAAAGCACACTCCATTTATACAACCCCTTTAACTCTCAGTAGGATGTGTTCATCAAAAGGCTCATTAGTAAACACCTAAGTGTGTGGCCATCTTTCTAAAGGCTCTCCTGACTGGGCCTGCCCTGAGCAAGGGCTTGAGGAAGTATTCCTGGGTTTGTTTCAAACAATAAATGCTGAAATCTGTCACTGCATGGATGGCCTTTGTGCACTGGGAACCTTATTAGCACATTTTATTCATGCACCACCAAAGAGTAGCAAGCACAAATCAGGGCCGGAGGCACCTTCCACTGGGCTGTTCTTTTGTGTTGAAAAGCAGTTTTATGTCTAGAATATTTCACACAGAGTTTTGACCACAGCATCATGCTTGGCATATCATTTTATTTGTCTACTTTTCATATATTCATTTCAAATATCTACTTTCTCCTTATCTCTTTACCCTGCTCATGAAAGTGAAACATATCTTCTATATTCAGTGTAAAATCAGGACAAATTCATAATCGGGACGCCAACAGTTTAATTTTGTCTCAGTCATGGGCTGGTGGTATCATATGTTTCTGTACTTGACATGGCCATGAAACATTTTAGTTCTTGAGTAATATGAGACTTGCTAGGGAATATTATTTTCATGTGCATGACTTTTGTTTATGCTGCATTTGTTTAACTCTGTGAAGCTGTGTTACTGTTCCTGTCTAAAATACCTGAAAGTCCTAATAAAGATTATTGGCCAATAGTGAGGCAGGAGCAAGGATAGGCAGAGCTAGCAGATAGGGAATGTAAAAAATAGGGGGGGGGGAGGAAATCTGGGAGGAGAAAAAGAGGAGCAAGAGAACAATGAGAGGAGCACATTAGACGCTAGCTACCCAGCTACATACAGCAACCACGAGGAAAGAAGGAAAGAAAGGCATACAGAAATAGAAAAGATAAAAGCCCAGAGGCAAAAGGTAGTTAGGATTATTTAAGATGAGAAAAGCTGGGAAAAAAACAGGTAAAGCTAAGGCCAGGCAGTTATAAGGAAAGCTGGCAAGAAACAAGCCCAGTTAAGGCCAGACATTGATAAGCAATAATAAACCTCCATGTGTTTTATTTGGGAGCTGTGTGATGGGCCCCTCCAAAAGACAAAAGAATAAAACATCACACTACAGAGACTAGAGTCAGCTTTGAGAGTCATGGGAGAAAATTACTGAAGAGTATATCCTTTTAGAAAAGTCTGATTAATTGATTGATTGATTGATCAATTGAGTGATTGATAGGAAGGCAGAAATCTTGCCTGTTCTACTGTGGGCCTATCACTATTCCTCTCTCCTCCTATGATATCATCAGCTCTTCTGTCTTGGCCACTTTCAAATTGCCATCTAAAATGAGGAATTGTAGTACATGAGCAAAAGAAAATTTCTCACATGGTACTTGGTATTTGCTAGACTACATTTTGTACGATTCTACCCACACTTCTATGTGGTTTGTTTTCATTGCAGTACCTTTATCTTAAGGGAAACATCCACAGGGGCTGAGGATGCACTTGGTGGCAGAGTGCTAGTCTCACACACCAGAGGCCACAAGTCCAGAGTCTAGCAAATAAACTATCACTATCAACAACAAAAAAGTGTATTTGTAGGGAGGCATGATGTCTCTAGTTTGTAATCACAACACTTAGGCGAGGTTGCTATCAATTCTATGATAAGCTGAGTTGATAGTGAATTCTAAGATAGCCTGGACTACAAAATGAGAGTTTCTTTTAATGGACCAAAATTATAATGAATGAAAGAAGATTAAATGGAGTGGAAAATAGAACAAATATTGTGGTTACTTGTTTCCTTAGCATCTTGAACTCAGATTCTAAGTAAATATCTGAAGCCTTTATCTGAAGTATTTTCCTAGTATCTACTTATTATCGGTTTATCTTTCTATTTGTCTATAAGAATTCAGGATTCATTTATATCTTCATTGTTCATTCTAATATCATATCATCAGTACATTTGAATACATAAATCTACCTTATTTTTTCTGATGTCTATGTTTTCATTTCATTATGTTACTATACTTCAGTAAATTTACTACTGGAATACCGATGTGTTCTACCTTGATACAGTTTATTTTTGGTTACTTTGACATACTTATATGTAGATATTCATATTGGAAAATATGTAGACAAATAATATCTGAATCAATATCACAGGTATCTTCATTTTTTCTCTCCATATGATGTACAATAAGATTTTTAAAAATTTCGGAAGCTCTGCCAAGTGGCTGAAAGTTATAGTCACATCAGAGATGTAGAATCCATCATTGGTAAACATCAATAGTTTCTGTTTCTGAATTACTGCATTTAAACTCCCATTTTGCAATTCAGTGCATGAATGTTTCTAGGGAAGATTTCTAAACATTCTTGCCATGGTTTTCTCACATATTGAATAGATAATATTGTAATATTAATATATAATATAATAATTTAATAATGCCTTTCTAGTAGATTGTTTTAAGCATTTAAAAATTGTCTTGTAAAAATGTTTTAGAGTATTCCGCAGTATATACAGAGTTCTCAGTTAATGTTAACAACAACTGCAATACAGCCTTTGTCCACTGTGGATCCATACTATACCCCAACGGACTATCCAGTCATACCTAATGTCTTTGTGTGAGTCATGAATGTACCTTCATACTGTTAAGCAATAATTTTGGTTTACAGCCTGGGGCTTTATTCAGGTTTTATATGAAGTTGTATATCCGTGATTTGCGAACCATGGGAGCATATGGCGCCTAATTAAGCTAAATAAAGATAAAGGATGACTGTTTAAGAGGTCAGTTTGCACCCTCTGGAGGGTACACAACTTCATAAACACAGGAAAGGCGTAACTCCCCCAGACAAGGCAGTCAGCGATGGTGATGTTCAGTTGGCCTGTGACTGCCAGCAGAATCTAACATGCTGGCATTGCTCCTAAGCCGCAGTTGTAGAAATATGGCAATGATTCCATCACTGACACCACAGTGAAATATTGATACAGTAATTAGTTTTCTGTACCATATGTTCTGATTTTTGCATATAGTTATTATGCTGCCAAAATTCCTAGGCAGATGATTAGGAAAGCAGGAGTCTCGGCATGATGTGATGGTTTTGCTGAGTGAGTTCTCCAACACGAACCGAAGAGATGCAGGTTGATTTCTGACAGCACCAATAGTCATCCTTGATGGAATAGATGGGCTCACAAAAATATATATATATATATATACAAACCTGGCAAGGATAAATCAAATAGAATAACCTTTAATCTGCTCTGCTTTCTTCACACTCAGCCTTATCTTCAGCATACTTGATGACTGTTATGATGGGTAGAGAGCACCGACTTCCTGGAGTCAAGCAAGGTTACAGCACCAATATAAAGGACGGTCACAATCATTCTCTCCATCTGTGCTACAGCAATGATTTTCCTTTTCACTAATAGTTGACGACGTAATTGTGTGATAGACTGTAGAATATCACAAAACCCTAGAATTGCTGCTTTCTCAATGCTCTTTGTGCTGCATCTCTTGGCTGACACACAGTAAGTAAGGAGCAGAAGAGCTCTCCACAGCCAGCAGATTGAACAGCATTACTCCCGAGAAGGAGCAAAGAAATGGAAAAACAAACCTAGGAGTGATTTAGTAAAAGAAGGCATTTAAAAAGAGGGGTGAATATTTTTTATCCTCTGAAATGTCTCCATCGTTATAATCTGTTGCATCTATCACTACTAGGGGCCCATTCACAGTATATTATTATGTAGAAAAGCAAATGCCAGATTAAATTTTCTGAGGTTGATTTTTTTCTTCTTTCTCTAAGAAATGTTGAATTACAGACATTTTATCTCACAATTGCAATGTTAAAGCTATTTAATTTGTGATAGTAAGAATTTCGGTGGTCTTCATTCCTTCAGAGGAGACTTAGTATCCAACATAGGTCTTAAGTTTATAAATTATTTGAGTTCTATTTTGACCTTTTTATTTGTTTTTTTTATAATGTATTAGCTCTCTACTATAAAGAAGTTGCAAATAAAAACACAACACAGAAATTAACCAGACTCCATCAATATCTATACATTTCATTCAATTTCTAAACTGTTAGAATGTATATGTGTGTGTATATATATATATATATATATATATATATATCAGTATATCATGGCATTATTAGAGACACCTGAGTTCTCTTTAATGAAAGGCAGATGAGGACAGACAGGTAAAACAGATGAAATACTAGGCTGGGGAGAGAGAAAGGGAGCAATCACAGATGATTTTACCTCCTGAGGGACACTCAGGGTCTGGTGGTTTGACCGCTGTCATGCTTCATCCCGGTGATCCTGTGGCTGCTTCTCCACCGACACACATCTATTTTACTTTAAGGTAAGACATCTTCTTGCCTACTACAAGGACTCAAAAAATGTCCTGTTATTTTTTATGTTAAATGGAGAGGTTCAGGTTGAAAGAAAAACTGTTACTGGTTTCAAACATAGCACAACTACACACGCACACACACACACACCTTACCATTGTAAAATAGTGCTTATTTATTAGTTCCTAGTTCCCAGGGGTTAATGAGCCTCACATATCCAACTGGGGTCTCACTTGGTTCTTTCTAGGAAGTGACTGGTGCTGTGAAGTATTATGAGGCTCAATTGTAGCAGGACACATTTCCCTCTTTTGTTAGGCTGTCAAAAATAATCATTTTCCTATAGCAGTAATATTTGTAATATATTATTTTAAAGTTAGTCAAGAAGAGAGAATGAATCAATTATAAACGGAGAATATTTTATTATGTAATATAAATACAGAAGTGATATCTTACCATCTTTTTTTTTTTAGCTTGGTACCAGGCTTCACCTTTACCCCATAAAGAGTTGATAGCTACATAGAGCTACACTAGGAAGTGGGCAGTTTATAGTATTGTAACATGGCAGCTTTCTAAGACATTCATAGAAATCTGAGAAGGAATACCTATGATATAATGGCAGCATACATTATTATGAAGAGTAGATATGAGACGCAGTGAGGAAATAAAGTACATGACAGTGAGACACATCTGCTCCTGGCAGCACCAATTTACTTCAAGAGAATGATGGGCATCGAAGAGAGTGGATTTTGTTAGCCATTTGGACAAGAAACTGCTCTTGCCTGAACTATTTGACTGGATTTTCAGGACCCACAGAAAACTGACTGCTGAAGCTGCATATAAAAGATGAGACAGTCCTGAAGGGTTTCTGCTTCATGGAAAAGTGTGCTGGATACTATGGGCCTGTAGGCTAAATATGGTTGCCCCTACAGTACAGAAGAACCTAGGGTGACTGTCCAGGCAGCAACATTTTCTAAATACACATACTCATCTCTGACATGATGGTGTTCTGCAGAGGGTGTTCTGATGGGATGCTCTTCCACAGAGGGTCCTCTGGTGGAATGGTGTTCCCCGGAAAGTACTCTGGTGTGATGGTGTTCCCCGGAGAGTCCTCTGGTGTGATGGTGTTCCCCAGAGGGTCCTCTGAAATGATGGTGTTCCAGAGAGGGTCCTCTGGTGTGATGGTGTTCCCCAGAGGGTCCT
>NC_022020.1:69545991-69556217 GCF_000317375.1 Microtus ochrogaster
AGAGGGTCCTCTGGTGTGATGGTGTTCCCCAGAGGGTCCTCTGGTGGGATGGTGTTCCTCAGAGGGTCCTCTGATATGATGGAGTTTCCCGGAGAGTCCTCTGATATGATGGTGTTCCCCGGAGAGTCCTCTGGTGGGTTGGTGTTTCCCGGAGAGTCCTCTGGAATGATAGTGTTCCAGAGAGGGTCCTCTGGTGTGATGGTGTTCCACAGAGGGTCCTCTGGTGTGATGGTGTTCCCCAGAGGGTCCTCTGGTGTGATGGTGTTCCCCAGAGGGTCCTCTGATATGATGGTGTTTCCCAGAGGGTCCTCTGATATGATGGTTCTTTAGAAAGTAACAAATGTCATTATCAGAGGAGGAACAGAGGAAGCAGATTCAAATTCCAGAAGTGTGAGAATCCAGCAGGGAGATTAGGTGAAAGGCAGGAAGACAGTCATCTAATGTGGCCAAATCTGCTGGACCATTGTTGTTGGACTTCAGACTCTAACATTCCAATAAATAAATATCACATGATTTATATATTTTTATAGCCTAAGCTAACAAATATGTTGCCAGATGCCCACTAATACATTGCAATCAGGTTTTAGGTTAAGATTTCTTTACTGTTTTTGCATAAATTGCTAAACTGAATTTTAGCTGTCATTTAATATCAATCTGTAGACTTAAAACAATTTAGGGAATCATTTTTCTAAAAGCTTTTTTTTTCTAATCAAGGAAAACTTCTGCTTTATAGAACAATTTACATTGAACATATTTTCCCCTGCATGCATCAAAATGTGAAAGTGAGCGAGAGACTTAATTTCCCTCCAGAAGGCTGAATTCAGTAGAGTTCTCCTAAAAGAGGATGTGTGTGCTGCATGTAAAATCGTTTCATCTGCATAGCTATGTCAGCTGCAGATTTAAATGACAAAAGGAGCGGTAAACAACCTATGAGTAATTGGAATCAAAGGAAGAGGAACCAGGGCACAGAAGACTACTCAACAAGATTTACAGAGATGAACGCGAACAGGACCCACTCAGAAAAAGCATTTATTTCCAGGATATACAACTCAAATGGAGTCAATAATTATTTGGGGAAACAACTAGCTTGAATGGATGGATTAGGTAGTAAAATGTAAAGTAACAAGTGATTTACCGTGCCACTGACGAGGCCTCATTTGTGTGTGTGTGTGTGTGTGTGTGTCCATTTATCTATTTCTTCTCACTTGCATTAAGTGCATGCCCACTGCCTAAGCTGAGTATAAGACTTAGGAGTTGTGCACAAATGAATATCATCTGAGTTTTAATAACCAGGCAGTGGGGTTTCTTAAGGAATTCGTATAAACAATTGTGTTTTGTGTATGTTTTCTTAAATAAAAGGAGACAAACTGTTGCCAATAGATATGGAAACAGATTGGAAATTTCTGTTAAAGGTACTCTTGGTGACTTCTCAATATCATCTCAAGATTTTAGTGAGTTTTATTGAGTAAGTCTCAAAAAATTCTTTTCTGTGCCCTTTTGTGGGGGTATATTTGTATAGGTGATGTAGAGGGGTTTTCATGCACACCATAATCTTCCTCAATTACTCTTTGCTTGTTGAGCCAGGCTCTCCCACTTAACCTAAAGCTCAACAATTCAGCTAATATGGCTGGTCAGAAAGATCTGGTGATCTGCTGGTCTCTATCCCTCCCTTCCCAGTGCTGGGTTTATAGGTGCATTCTATGTCCAGGCTGGGATCAGAATCCAGACCCATGATCATTCTTCTGCAGGAGGCACCTCACACAGAGACATATTTTTAGTTCTGTGTTCTAATATTCCTACTTGGAAAAATACTTGTCATTAGTTAAAATCCTTATATGCTGTGGAAATTAGGAGATACAGCAAGGACTTCAAGTGCACAATACTAAAACTTACATATTCCCTTTCTTCACAAATAAGTTCATCACACCTTGCAAACATGGACTCACGGCACACACTTGTCATTTCCTTGTCCCTTCTGCTCTGGGGATGCTTTCTTCCTTTGTTATAGATATCACAAGCTTGGAGAATTTTCTAACCGCATCTATTCACTATCCTCGGGAGAGGGGAAGAAAAATTGCATCTCTTAAGAGAAGAAAAACTGATTTAATCGCATCAGACTGTATTCATAGAGTTCATAGGTTATTTTCAGCAAAACATGAAGAAAGTCACTGCTTCCTGCAAGGCAGCTTCCTGCCAATCAAAAGTAGCTTATCTAGATCCATGATTCTCCAACTTTGTAAGTCCTTCTCAAAAAACATTAACAGAAATATACGCTTTTCCTAAAATAACAGGGCACTAACAGAATAAATCTTTCAAATCGATTATACTAACTCCAAGGAGCCTAAAAATTGAAGTTAAGAACGAATGGTTCAGCGAGCTAATCTGGAATTTGTCATGCTAAGAGCCTATGATGTGATTCTGTGGATAAGAACCATGCCCCATCCAGGTTTAGTAAATTGAGCATCCAAACTGCCTAGGCACCCCCAAAGCCAGTATGTGCAGTAGGATCAAAAACCCATTGCCATTGTTCTTGAGTTCTCAGTAGTCCTCATTGTCTGCTATGTAAGTCCAGTTTTATTCCATGCTTTTTCAGACCCAGGCTAGCTGGTCTTGGTGAATTCCTGAAAGATCATCCCCATTGTCTCAGTGTGTGGGTGTACCCCTCGCGGTCCTGAGTTCCTTGCTCGTGCTCCCCCTCCTTCTGCTCCTGATTTGGACCTTGAGATTTCTGTCCGGTGCTCCAGTGTGGGTCTCTGTCTCCTTTCATCGCCTGATGAAGGTTAATATTCAGGAGGATGCCTATATGTTTGTCTTTGGATTCACCTTCTAATTTAGCTTCTCTAGGATAGTGAATTATAAGCTCACTGTCCTTTATTTATGGCTAGAAACCAAATATGAGTGAGTACATCCCATGTTCCTCTTTTTGGGTCTGGCTTACCTCACTCAGGATAGTGTTTTCTATTTCCATCCATTTGTACGCAAACTTCAAGAATTCCTTGTTTATTACTGCTGAGTAATACTCTAATATGTATATATTCCATACTTTCTTCATCCATTCTTCCATTGAAGGGCATCTAGGTTGTTTCCAGGTTCTGGCTATTACAAACAATGCTGCTATGAACATAGTTGAGCATATACTTTTGTTGTATGATAGGGCCTTGGACTTCCCACAGGTCAGGGAACCCTGATTGCTCTTCAAGCAGATGAGGGAGAGGGACTTGATCGGGGGAGGGGGAGGGAAATGGGAGGCGGTGGCGGGGAGGAGGCAGAAATCCTTAATAAATAAATAAATTTAAAAAAAGAAGTACACCAGATTACAATTTTGAATGGTTAAGAACATTTTCTTTGCACCAATACAAAAAAGAAACTATTAAAAAAAAAAAAAAAGAACCATGCCCCATAAAACCACACTGTTTTGAAACATGGAAAAAGACAAAGTGTAAAGTCCTTGAGAGTAACCAGTTTAGGCTCCTGTCATGCTTCTCAAATCTGTAAGAGTTGTAAGGCACAAGGTTCCTAGAGCATTGTTTGGGTATGATCTGATATTTTGAGAATCCATACCAATGTGGAATTAGATAACTTAATGCTAGGGAAATGGAATTCTGGTGCGTTTCCTACCTGAATGAAAAAATCAACTCAATAATTAAAAAAAAAGATACTTCAATGAACAAATGTTGATCAAAGACAGAACATTTAGAAAATTATCATTCGTTTAATTATAAAAAATAAAATAAGGAAAAATTACATGTGTGGATTATTAGCACAATTAATGATGCAAGTGTATAGAGTTTAAAGATTTTGATTCAGAATGAGAGATGAGAACCAATCATAGGTTTGGGCAATGTGGCAAGTTTTAATGGCCACACTGTCTTCAGAAATTCCAGATCTGAGTCAATATAATTATAACCCTGATTATTAATACATCATTCATAAAGGAATATAAACCAGATTATGTGATGTTTACTGCTATTTAAAAGTTCTGCGTATCAGCCTCCTATGTGTCATATAGTTGATAATACCTCCTATGTGACATATAAGTGATAATAATTTTCTTCTTTTATATAGGTTATCTCATCATTCTGGGGTTATTTCTTTTCCTTTATCATCTAGAAAAGCTTTTTATTTAATGCAAACACAAAGAAAATTCATTAAATATGAACAAGGACATTTTATTCACCCATAGAGAAAAATGAAATTATAACATTTACAAGAAAGTGTACTTATCATTGTTAAGAAAATTAATCCCTACTCAGTAAAACAAATAATTGCATGAGCTGCATGTTGTCTTTCATATTTAGATTCTAAAATTCAAACATTACACAGTGTGTGTGAGAGAGAGAGAGAGAGAGAGAGAGAGAGAGAGAGAGAGAGAGAGAGAACCAGAGCTAAAAGAGGAGAAGACTAATTTTAAAAGAAAGAGGTATTAAAATACACATGGTATGAAGTCAATTACAAGGCAATTTAGGAGGATGTCAGGAGAAAGACAGACATGGCAGGGACCAGTATGTGATAAAAATAAATAAAACAAAATGTATGGAAAGACTACAGAGAAACCCATTACCCTGTGTAATAATTTTAAAGAAACAAATAAAAGTTAACTAATTTGAGCATAAACATCAGATAATACAGTAACGTAAAAAATAAGATATTATAATATATATATAAATTATTGCAGACGTCATTCCAAGTTTTAAATATGATAAACTTGCACACATGTAAACACTCAAACACATGTGTGCACATACACATTTTTGATCAGATATCCGATGCTCTTTTATAATTAGCCATGCTGCAACAGTGATAGTTTGCATCCCCAGTCAGGTGGATTATGTCTGATATTTTACTAACCTAGTATACTTTTTTGGCTTGATCCAGCTAATGTGTATTATTTTCTGCAGTAAAAGAGTATCTCTATATAACTGTAAGCAAAATAAATTGATTCATGGGCATTTTAACAGGAATGAGATCACTACATGACGAATGACATCCACTGATGCCTAAGTCATTTCTAAAATTCTTCCACATCATTATTCCTCATGATTGCCAGACAGCTGTCACAGTTGCGTTAAATGTGAAAGGGTATCTTTATACTTTCAGACACAGAGTTTCTGGTGACACATACTTTTCCAATATTATAGCGCTGAAAGAAAGGAAACGAGGAAAAAATCCAGAAAATTTTTATTCTCTTAAACCTTAAGTAACAATAAAGTTCTTTAATGTGTTAATTTTTAATGCCTCTTTAATAATGAATTCTGCTCTTATAGCAACTTTAGTAGACTATTATATTTAAAATTGTAGTTGCCAAAATATAAATTAATTTTATTGACAATTCTATTTACAGAATATAAAACAATAGTTGATATTAAGATGTTTTAGTAATACTATCACATTTTAAAATAAAAGATACTAAGACTATATCTCTCCAGTGGGAAAGTGAAAATAAAAGATAATCATATTTCTTCACTATCATGTCATCCAAACATGACCAGAAACAAATTAATTGCATATTTCTAGAGTGATCTTATTTCTGAACAATGAGCTCTTGATAAGAATATGGCAGATAATACTACCCACTTTCATTTTTGCTTGTTCCTATGATAGTTTACTGTCTGGTAGCATCAGTCCTGATATAAAATACTCCCATTTTATATATTTATATATTTGGTTGTATCCAGAGGTTGGCAGGTAGTCGTGCCACCAAAAAGATTACTTTATTTATATGATATACCTAAACTAGTAAGAGTACCTAGCAGAAACTTCATGATTGCCGGGGGGGGGGTGTTTGTACACACACACACACACACACACACACACGCGTAGAGAGAGAGAGAGAGAGAGAGAGAGAGAGAGAGAGAGAGCACACCACTGTTTTATGAATGATATGTGTAAGTCTGTGTATGTGTTACTAATTTTCTTCTTTGATGATTTCACACACGTGTATAATTCACTCTGGCTACTCCTATTTCCTACACTATCTTATTTTTATCTTATCTCTGTCAACCTGCCCTTGTCTTAGAAGTCCTTTCCTTTCCCACATTCATGTCTCCTCGTTTTGACTTATGAGTTTAAACTAGGGCATCTGTATGACTATTTCAAATTATCCAATAGAGCCTGTTCCTCTGTGTGAAAACCTGTGCATTCTCTATGTTCACTAGGGTAAAAGTTCATCAGAAGATAAAGATAGAGCTATCATACAACATGTTCTACCACTTATGGGTATATATGAAATTTATAAGTAAACGTGTGGAACTGGAAAAATTACACTGAGTTAGGTACTCTAAGCACTGGGGGAAAACACCTCATTCTTTCTCATATGTGGACTCTCAATTCTAGTCTTTAGATTTGATATTTAACTTGGGATACTTGTGGAAATTAGGAAAGTAGAAGGGGGCTCTTATGATAGGGAATGCTGAGGGAATTTGAATAATCAATCATAGATGATCTGAAAGGAGGAGGCAGATATTGTGGTAGTGATGGAAAGGTACAACCAAAACAAAGCCATTCTGCAACTGCCGTATGGAAACCTACTGTTTAATGAGTTCATTAAATATATATGTAGGTTAAAAAGAAAGTAAATGCCATGCATAACAAGATAATGTTGTACTAAAAAGCATAGATCTCTATAACTTCTAGGAAAACATCCAAGTGACAAATGTGGGACACCTTCCTATGGGCTGTTGGTTTGGAAGATACCAAACACCTTCCAACTAATGCTGCTTCTTATTGTTCTTCTCGATTGTTCATTGGAGTATGTTAGAAGACACTATTGCTGAATACACTGTGTTACTGCGTCAGAATCTCCCTCCTTGCTAGGGACCTTTTGTAGTACTGAAATGCGATGTGCAGGGTGCTGGGGGGAAAAAAAACATCAAACATCTTAGCCAGCTGTGAATCCTCCAAACTACAATGCTAAACTGCTCAGCAAGATGTGCTGACTTGTGCAACAGTGGCATAATTCCTATAGTCATAAGAGACCATTCTCTGGTTGGATTGCGTCCTGTTCAATAAAAGGGAGCTTGGATCCAGTACTGTTTATCTTGGGCAGAAAGACGTGACTGAGAGAGTCTTAAGTCCAATGGGAGAGGATCACTTACTTTGTCTCAATACAGTTTTTTAGTTGAAGAGACAGATCCAAGATGCCTTCTAAATATTTGTACTTATACACACAGACAAATGCTACTTAACGAGAGCAGCATTCTTTGCAATGAACTGCACTGAGTGCAGAAACTCTTAGTTGTTCAGGGTGCAGAAAAAAGTGACAGCCCGAATGCTCCTCTCTAAACAGAAGACACATCTCCAGGGTTGGCTTTTGTGTTACTTTTCAGTCAGAGCATCCTCGGAGGATATCCACTAATTGAACATCATGCACGAACTTGAAGACGTGAACAGAAGTGAACACTGCACAACGACGCCACATTCTTCTCTAGAGTGCGGGTATGAGAGCTGGAGTTCATCTGTTATATGGGACGAAATAATTCCCTAGGAGACATTGTCAAAGGCTCTCAGGACACCAAAGATGCTGTTTGCATGCTCCTATCTTGCTATGCAAAACCCTACATAGGATATGGGGCCTCTACTGCTAGTTATCACATATTACAAACTGGATTTAAAAAAGTGCCTACATATGCCCTCTGATCTAAAAACATATACAAAATGTAAAAAGTACTTTTTGTGATTTTTTACCATTTTACCTAAATGGTCATCTGTCTTAGTAGTTATAGCTATTCAGATAGTTTTGAAAATGTCCTCTTATATTCTATATGGACTTTAATTACATGAGAGCATTCCAAGCAAAAGTATCAGTAGGAAGACATTTTTAAGCATGATTGCTGAAAATGATGTTTCCCTTGTATAACCCTGAATCTCTAGTGGAAGGAATGGGTTTGTCAATAGTTACATGTTAGTGGGTGACAGTCCTTTTTAAAAATTTGTATAAGGTAAGACTTTTTTCTCTATATTTGTGAATTTTAAATCACAAGTATAATTTGTATTTAATTCTACAGACCGATTAACTTATTCTACACAAAGCTCATTGGAGTGTTAATCTTCTCAGTGTTTGCATATTTAACAAGATTTCCTTGATCCTCGTTTTTTACAACCAGAACGAGTGACAACTTTATAGATTTTCATTCACTTCAAGTAATAATTCCTATGCAAAATAGTATTTAAACTGCATGCAATTTTGAACTTAAACAGTAATTTTATCAAAATGGATATCTAAGAACATCCAAAAAGTTTGGCAAAAACAGAAATAAACTATTTTTATGAACACACTATTGTGTTTTTCCTAAGTAAATAAAATTATGAATATGGGGATTCCCTACTAATGTATAAGTTTTATCAGTCTTTAAACATATTCATCAACATGTTTTGAGTACCTAACCTTTTGCAATATAAATAACTGCTATGTCTTATGGACATTTGAACTTTAAAAATATTAGGAAATTTTACTACAAATAGTTCAATGTATATTTCTAGTGGGTTCTTTTTATACCCTGAAAAACTTTCAAAGTCTGTTGGGTCAGTTTATACAAACTGAACATTACTTTTGATATCTTCCTATTATACATTAAGCTAAACTAAATGGCAATATAAATAGAGATCTTATAGAATTCCCATATAGTTCTTCTACCAGGAAACAAAATTTTAAAGGCAATGTAAACTAGAACAAAATAATTGGTAATTATCTTGGGCATCCATATAAAACATGATTTTTGCAGTCAACTGTCTTTATTATACTTTCTCCATCCCTGTTATCATTTCACATTCTTTTTACAAGGAATAAAGATACACACTCACACACACACACACACACACACACACACACACACACACACACTCATTCACCAAATCAGATGAATTAACAGCTGCAACACAGAAGTGAATAACCATTGAAGTATCTTTTATCATTAAGTCAGATCAGTAATCAGAAACTCTCTTGGACAGTCTGGAGAGCTACAAATAGCAGGGCATTCAGCCATGCTCAATTCAGAGGACTTTAAGTAGCCTCTCAAATCTTGTGCCACATTGGCATAATAGAAGAATGACTGTTATCACAGTCTTTCTGTGAGCACCCAACAGAAGTACACTAGTCACTTCTCAATTGACTGATCTTTTTTTTTTGAGTTGGAATATGAATTTTTTTTAGTTGAGACGTTCCTCACGTGAATATTAGAAAGCTCAAGGCAAGCAAAAATGCCTCCAGATAGCATATCTTGAGTGATGTCTTTCCCATCCAAAGGGGAAGCTGTGATTATTACATGCATTGTGTTTATTGTTGTGTGTACCAGCCCAAGGTTCACTATCTTCCAACAACCAAAACAAAGTATTCATTGACAACAATACATTTCTTTTCACTTTCCTTTTCTTTATACAAATCTTATAATGAAAATAGATTTTGTGGCCAGATGAGCTGGTCTGTATATATTTATTCCTATTCAGTCTGCCAAACTTAATTATAATTCATGGGAAAATCCATGATTCAGGAATAGCTATCTCTTAAGGGATGAAGGGCAGGGAGGGGAGCAGAGAAAAATGTAGAGCTCATTAAAAATCAATAAAAAAAAAAGAAATGAAGGGAATCAAGTGGTTTTCAGATCTTAGAACTAGAAAAACAGAGCATTACCAGGACATATCTCTTCTCCCACATGAACTCATGAACTAGAAACAAGATTGGCCATTAGAATTTGACACAGCACCTAACAGAATGCACCAGAAAGATGTGACTTCCTACATTAACAAAATTAGAGAAGTTGAATGCTACCTCAAGTGAACATTAGTGACCTCAAGCCAAGTAAAATTGTCTCCAAATAGCATGTCTCTAGCGATGCCTTTGCCACCCAAAGACCCTGGAATAGACAGCTTCTCTGCTAAGAGCAGCTGGGATTTAACCTAAAAGGCAGTTTGGAAATAATTTTAGTTTCTACTCTTGCTAAACGAAACATATAAATTAATTAAGTAGCATTTGAGACACAAATTACATACATTATGATATCTCCTAAAATTTGAAGCTGTAACTAAGGATAAAACCTGAGAGAGAACTGATCATTTATTCCACTGGCTTATTTGTACATTTGTACTTGCATTAATTACATTTTATATGTGGGCAAATACCACACTTTAAATCAATAATTCATAAAGTACAGTAATATAAGACAGATGATAGATGACAGGTGAATAAATATATTAGATGATGATGATGAAGATAGATAGATAGATAGATAGAT
>NC_022020.1:69556592-69584093 GCF_000317375.1 Microtus ochrogaster
GATGATAGATAGATAGATGATAGATAGATAGATGATAGATGATAGATGATAGATAGATAGATAGATGATAGATAGATGATAGATAGATAAATAGATATAGATAGATAGATAGATTGATAGATAGATAGATAGATGATAGATAGATGCATAGATAGATGATAGATAGATGATAGATAGATGATAGATAGATAGATAGATATAGATAGATGATAGATAGATGATAGATAGATGATTGATAGATGATAGATGATAGATAGATAGATGATAGATAGATGATAGATAGATGATAGATAGATAGATAGATAGATAGATAGATAGATAGATGATAGATTGATGGATGATGAATGGGTAGAGATAGATGGAGAGAGTCAGATACATAGGTAGATAGATGATGATAGAGAGATGGATAGATAATAATGTAATGATATTAATAGATGATGTTTCTATACAGAGATGTATGATAAATAGATGATAAATGTTATACATACATATAAATACACATATGTGTACCAATGTAGACTGAAACAAGTAGAATAGAAGTAATGTGAAAATATATAAAATAGAGAGATGGTTCTAAGGATGACAGGGAAAAAATAACATAAGTTCATGGAAAGAGTGGATTTGAGATTTGGCATTATGTAAATGTAACATTTAGAAAAACAAACAGCTAAAGAAGGATTGAATAGAGAAAAATATGATTAAAAATGATGTGTATGAAGACAATTTTTAATGTCAAACTGTCATTACAGTAAGCAAAATAATGAAACTTGAAATCTCAATAATTATTAAGTTATTCAGTATTTCACTCTGCTGTTGCCTAAAAAGACATACCCCACCTTATTACCTACTACTACACTAAAAATCCATCTCTCTGTCTTTCTTTCCTAATACTTGAAGGTGGTTAAAAAACTACACAAATCAAATTCTTTATCATTTTATAAAGTAAAAGAGAGGCTACATCTGATGGTGAAATATTCTCCATCCAGTTAAAAGTTTATTATGAGGTATTTTGTAAAGCTTGCATTTTAGAAAACATCAAATGATTCTACACATCTCTTGGCTAAGGCAAAAAGATTCCAGACTATCTAATATAACTAAATGAACAGCCAACCCAGACACAGGCTGTAAATATAGAAGATCCTGTGCTTTGTAGACTCTGAGAAAATGTGTAATTTCCTCATTTGACAAAAGATATTTGAAGATGTTGTTTCAGATAAGAATATACAAAGTATTTTGGTTTTTTTTTTCCACTCTGGACATTTAATGGAGAAATGAAAAAGGAATTCGTGGCTCTGATGCTTGCCAAATGACTTAGGAGGTCAATATGCTATTTAAATAAGGTATCGCTGATTGAGAAAGCGAGGGCTGCTGAACTCCCAGATGGGTATCCGTCCCTTGTCCATTTCCTCCCCCACTGACTCCACACCTCCTCTTTCGAACCTGAACCCTGCTGAAGCTGGACTTCAGCAGTCATATACGGGTTTCAATTTGCTTTTTACCTTTGGTGAAACATTCACATTCACAAGGAATATTGATGAATAGGGAAAAGTTAACATAAGTCTCTGAGAGATAACATTGAAACAAATATTTCAATATGAAGAAGGTAAGTTACATGAAAACATGAGTGAAGAAATTTCCACTCAGAGAAAACAGCGTTGAGCAATAGCGAAGTGCCTTGTGCTTTGCTCCTGTAAACAGGTGAGCAGAGATGACTAATGTACTTACTTAGGCTGTTAATTGAGAGCAAATGTTTATGGGTTACTGTTGCAAGATATCCAGTTACACTGTGAACCCCAAGTTTGTGTTTGCATTAATTAAATAAAACTAACCTTTGGTCAGGAAGCAGAGAGCAACTAGTTGACAGAAAGTAATCTTAGAAAGTCTGAGGGGGTCTGGAAAGTGGATAGAGGGACGCACAGAAGTTAATAGGGAGGGACTTTGATAAGGTGGTAGGTTTGGGCATATTACTTTAAGTATGTTAATATGTGTTACATTTGTTTATATTGTGGAGTATTACTTTAACCATGTAAAGTTGTGCTGCATTTCTTTATACTGCATTTGTTTTTTGTTTTTTTCTTTTCTTTTTTGCTTGTATGTTTCTTTATAGAAGAGTAGCAGTGGATGGTTTGGACCACTCCACATTTCTATTTTTTAACACTTGCTCACAGTAACATTCCTTTATGGTTTCTAATTTGGGGTTCTAAAAATACAGCAGCTGCGAGAATTTATGTACAAATATATGTATGAACATGTGTTTTCATTTCTCTGGAATAAAGACCCAAGAGTACAGTTGCTTGGCCATGTGGTTAAATGTGTAAAAACCTGTCAAACTATTACCAGAGGGGCTGTACCATTTTACATCTGCACTGTAAACACATGAATAGCAGCATTTCTCCAAAGCCTTTGGTATTGCTATTTTCATTTTAGTCATTCTGACAGGTGTATAGTCACATACCATTTTTTAATAAAATTTTTCTCATACTAGAAGGTCATTCATTTGGACTCAGCAATTCGAATCTATTTAGGCAGTATTCCAACATTAGATCCTTGTCACCTGCTTTTCCCGTTTGCACAGTGGAGGTAGGATAGTAGTGCCCAGTTAGCAAGTTAGCACCATCCAGGAGATCTCACTGTCCAGGTGTTTATACTCTATCAAGTTCCTATTTCAAGAAGCACACAGCCAGCTGGTGTGTCCTGTGGAGAGGATGGTCATAACCGTGGAGGAGAGTGGTGGCTTCCAGGACTACAGTGTGTTTTCTTTGTACTGCGAGAGAGGAATCCTAGCAGATTTCTGGGAGAAATAATCTTGTAAAGGCTGCCATTTTAAAGGAAATCCCAGGCAGGACCCCTATGGTATGCTCCTAAGTAAGACTCCCTGTAGTCCTGTTTTCTTGCAGTCTCGAGTTCCTAATTAGGGCACCTTTTATTTTCAACCTTCCCATTTAAATCTTGAGTGCTTCTTGAGTTTTCTCCAGGGTTGAAGACTGTACTACCAGAAAAAATTTATGTATTTTCTGGACTAACAGCTTACTTTTTAAAACATGATCATTAAGGCTCCCATTTTGAAATTTAGTGTATAAAGAAAAATTCAACAGAAAGTAATCATATAATTAAACATGTGTAGATTAGAGATGAGAGTGGCTTGGGAACTAGCAATAGCGGTAGGATGGTTATACTGTGATCCTATTTTGTGTATCTTTCAAAGATAGAGTTCAAAAAAATGAACTTTGTACTTAGAAATGTCATCTAGGCTGAACAAAAGGGAACACATAAAAATGGGACAAAGCTCTTGTTGTTGGTTGTTTTTATTGTTTTTTTTTTCTCATCTCTTTACTCTTTGTGGGACCTGCCACCCAGCTCCCAATTACACCACATACACGGAGTCTTATTCTTTTTCATAATCACCTGGCCTTAGCTTGGCTTGTTGCTAGCAAGCTTTTCTTACCTTAAATTATCCCATCTAACTTTTGACCCTGGGCTTTTATTGAAGCACTCTGGATTCACTTGTCTTTCACAAGGGCTAGGACTCCACTGTGGAAAAGCTAGAATCAGAACCAACAACACGGCCTGAATCCTTGGCTTTATTGAGGAAGCTGGATGGGGAAGTAAAGCTGCACTTGAATTCGCAACACGTGTGTTGAAAAGCATGTGCAGCTTCACCTCTGTATGTTTCACTTGTTCAATAGCAACAATTAAACTACTAAATAAATTACGAATAAATATATTTTGAGAGCCTTATTAACAAATGAAATAAATTTTCCCTCAAATTCCCTGTTACTGGAGAACAGTTCTCCTCTGCTTGTTTCTACAGCTAATACTTCTCAGGTGATGTCAACTTTGTCTCTTAATCAACTGTACCCAGATAGCCCTGCTCCACCCAAAAATGAATAAGAGACAATGGGGAAATCTATCATGAAGCAAACCTAAATTAGTTTGACAGAAAGATCACATGCAAAGGTGTAATGAGATGTAGTCCTGCAAGGAAGACACTCCATCATCACTATCATGGTCATCAGTGTCAGAGGAAGGAGGAGAAGGTAGAAAATTCAGGTTGGGGAGGAGCAAAGGGAAGGAGAAATGCTGGATCATTGTAGTCATCAGCCTGTAAGAAACATAGCCACTGTTGGAACAATTGAGACCTGCCAAGGTCATTGGTCTGAGGGGATAGTACACCCACTTTGACTTGAGCAGTTGCACAGTTGAAACTGTTAATGTAGTTCAACACTGTAACTACAGAGCAGGTTGCATTCACAGAACATTTTTGTTCCTGGAACTGTATTAAAACCTTAATATTCACAGCCCAATTTAAGTGTCCTTACGAATATATGTATGTAGAATTGTTATAAAGTCCATTAAAAGTACTGGAGTAGTAAGACAGTTTTGAAAATTTCCTTACATAGTAACCAGTATCAGACAGTTAGCTAATTACATCAGTTACCACTAAGATGGCCTTCCAGGCTACCTAACCTCAGCTTGGCCTTAAAGCTAATTTACAGAGAGAAAGCCTCGAAGAAAAACAGTAACTGAGAACTGAGTGTTTCCAGTCCAGAAAAATAGGTGAATAAAATGATGATGGCAAATTCTTCCACTTTACTGTTTTTCTTGTGCCCAAGATTTGTATTTAACACATACATATGATTAAACATTTGCACAAATAACCGTAAGGCTAATCAGCCACACTTGATAAAGTGTCACTTGTGTTTGCTAGCATTTGCTAATCTGGTGAGATTTTTCTAAGGCTGAGGAAAATGAGAACAGCGTAGAAAATTTAATAGAGGACAATGGGAATAAAATTGACTCTAAAGAAAAGTTACAGATGGTAAGTTACTGGAACAATGATTCCAAAGAGCAAATATTTTAATTAGAATTTTATTTGTTATCTATTTTCTCTGAAATGTGTCTCATAAAGACTAAGTATAAAAATTCTCTGGTTATATGGATCAAATTTAAATTTAAACTATTACTTGTTTGAGTTTGGCATAGAAAAGAAATTATGTTGATGTTTTATCAAAATGTGTTATTTCTGATTGTTCTGTATCTAGTTCTTTCTCACATATCATAGAACAAGAAATGTCTTCTGAATATTCCGGTCTCAATCATTACTACTCTTGAATCTACAATGCATATATCACAGTGTTTATTCAGCCAATTTAATTTTCTAGTCCCTTAAGTAATTACAAGATATATGATAACTAAATTGGAATACCTCAAAGAAGAACAAAGTACAGAAAATACTGAATATATTGAGGCAGATCACATTCATTGATGTCATACTTTGTGAATTGATGTCACTTCATACAATGTGAAATCATGGAAAGTTTATTGTGGGCTATGGAAATAATTTACTTTCTATGAGTTAATAATACATCATCTAATGATGTTTCCCAGCACAAATAGATGAGCATATCAAAATTGAAGAGCATTCAGTGGTGATCAAAATTGAGATAGTCTAGTCCTTAACAAAGATGAAAACATTCCTAAATTTAATAACATTTTTCTTTTTATTTTATTTTATTTTATTTTTCTTATATCTTGAAATTATAATATAATTAAATCACCCCCTCCATTTCCTCTCTCCAAGCTGCCCCATATACTCTTCCTTGATCTGTTTCAAATTTATGGCATCATTTTTCATTAATTGTTTTTATATACATATATGTATATACATATATATGTGTGTATGCATGTAGATATATTCCTAAATGCATAATTGCCACCTGGTCAGTCTATATATTGTTACTTATTTTTAAACTAACCTCTAATAGGAAAAATTAAATCTCTATTTGCCCTTTATGAAGAACTTTTTATAAGACTCTGAACCAAGGCACATGCTGTATGTGTGGTCCTGAGAACAAGGCTGTAGCAGGTGATGCTGCTTCCTGTCATAACTGATTACATCCGGAGTTGATTTCAGAGCCTTTGGAACAAGCTGTGAATTCAGTCACTAGAAACATCAGTTTGATTAGCTGGTGGTGAGCATTCAACCTAAAATATCATAAAGACTTTGGGCCGTTTTCTTTTCAATGTACTTTGTCTATAGCATCCAATAAGCCTAAACCCTGAGTCTGCAGAGAGACACTGAGAAATTAACCTGGCATAAAAACCTAAGCAAAGAGGACACCATTGAGATTACCTGCCTGAACAGATTGGCCCAGACCCATCTCCCAGCACCAGCCCCTCAGGTCCAGGTACTCAGGATAGGTCGCTATTTTTGCATCTAGACTTACATAATCTCAGAAAATACATTTTGATACAATCAAAATGAAAAGAAAAACATACAAAAGTGTAAAGTTTAATGTGGCTCTTGACTAAAAATACTTGAGGGAGGAAGGTCATTGGTTAATTAAATAAAGAAGCTGCTTGCCCTGATAAGTTAAAACATAGGTGGGAGGAGAAAACAGAACAGAATGTTGGGAGGAAGAGGAAGTGAGCTCAGAGACTCGACAGCTCTGCTCTCTGGAGCAGAGATGCCATGCTCCCGGCTCCTGGGCGGACACAGGGATAGCTCTGCTCTCTGAGGCACACACGATGAAGCTCTGACCCAGGATGGACGTAGGCTAGAAGCTCCCTGGTAAGCCACCTCGTGGGCTACAACAGATTATAAGAAATGGGCTAGTCCAGGTGCGAGAATTAGCCTAGAAGAGGCTAGATAGAAATGGGCCAAGCAGTGTTTAAAAGAATACAGTGTCCATGTAATTATTTCGGTAAAGCTAGCTGGGTGGCGGGACACAGCCCACCGCTCTTATTACTACACATACTTTATAAGATTCAGATATAATGTTTTCTGAGATAACCAATAAAAATTTTAACTAATTTTAAACTATGTTTCCAGCAACATAATGCAATGTAATGACTACAGATGGTAAAAATATGCAGTGTTTCTAAGGGTAGGCTGGTTACTGAAGACTCTATGACTTATGAAAAAACAGCAAATGAATTTATGTCTATGAAATAAAATATAAGCAATTATTACAAAACAACAGAAAGAAAAATGTGAAGTACATGAATTAATACAGAATAATATGAAATTAATGAGTATCTATGTTACTCTTGTCCTTATCAGAATAATTTTAGAAAGCATAAATACATTATTGATAACATATGTAACTTTTTTGATACAAGGTTTCACTCTGTAGTACTGGGCTGCCTGAAACTTGTTACATGGACCAGGTTACACTTTAATTCCAACACTAAGGAAGGACACAGAGGCAGGTGAGTCCCGAGTTTAGGCATGAGTAATGTTTTTTACAATCGACCATAAACTAGTTTATAAAGCAAATCTCAACAACTTTCAAAGTATTGACGTTATTTAAGGCATGTCCTTTGTCTTACTTTACAAGGGGAGGAGTCAGTAAAAGAAAAAAAAGAAATCAGCAATAGCTTAGATACGAAGCAACACATTTCCAAATAACTAATAAGACAATGTGAAAAATGAATCACTGTAGAGAGAAGACGTTTTGACCCAACTGAGAGGAAAACTATGATATATTAAAACTTATTACAAAAATGGATGTAAACTAATCTGGAAGGAAATCCAAAGATAAGATGTATCTCTTAGTATTCAAATTAATAGCCAAAAAGGAAGAATAAATAAAATCACATTATTATCACAAAAGATACTGCAGATAAAAAACTGGTTATTTCCAGGAATGTACCCAGTAAGCTAGGGACAAGGGAAAGGTGCCTACAACAAAAAAGAAAAAGTAATCACTAAGTTAACTCAATCGCATAATGTAAAGGTACAGAAAAAAGTTAATCTTGAGAAGTTGTTTCAGATAGACATCCACGAGAAGAGGAAATTTATGAAAATAGTCCAATATTATTTGCTTGCAAACACAAATTAAAACCAAAATGTGATTCTGTCAAACTAACATCTAGAATTATTAAAAGGTGAAAGGTGGCCGTTAATGTTTTATCAGTAAAAATATGGATTAGCACCGATCTCTGCAGCATACATGAAGACTCCAGCCTTATTTCAGAAGTTGAACAGTTAATTTATTAAATGTATGCATGTAGCTCAGTATTCCTGTTGGTGAGTTCACGTAGATGAAGCAAGGGATATATATGGGATTTGAATAATAGTATTGGTGTAGGAGGTCCTTCTGTTTATGTGTTGCTCTCATTGGTTAATCAATAAAGAAACTGCTTTGCCTGATAGGGCAGAACTTAGGTAGGTGGATAAGACAGAACTGAATTCTGGGAGGAAGGAAGCAGAGTCAGAGAGTGAGCCACCATGGAGACACCAGGTCAGACGTGCTGAATCTTTCCGGGTAAGTCACGACCTCATAGTAATATACAGATTATTAGAAATTGGTTAAATCAAGATGTGAGAGTCAGCCAATAAGAGGCTAGAGATAACGGGTCAGGCAGTGATTCAATTAATATAATTTCTGTGTGATTATTTCCAGTGTGAGCTAACCAGGCGGCCAGAACAAGAGGCCCCACTCTATACAAGAAGTATGATGCTATAAATGGCTTTATTTATAAAACAAATAGAAAAAAGTTTTTAAATATTTTGCTTGTATGATTCAGCATTTATTACTACTTCCACTGAATTTTTCAACAACTACCAGATTAAGTACATTTCAAAAGAAATATGGTAGGTTATAACCTTGTTATCTATCATTGATGGGAAAATTAAGTTGTGGAAATGGACTCTCATTGTATAAGGATTATGAAGTATGTTTTAAAATTTATGTTTGTGTGTGCACTGTATGCATATTTTCATGTTCACCCTACAACCATGTTTGTGAACGTGGGCATGTGTATGCCACAGATGTGTGCAGAGGTCAGAAGGCAACCCTAGATGTTAGTCTTCAGCTTTCTTCTTACAATACAGAGTTCCTTGATGATTCATCGCTGGGTATGCTAGGTTACCTGACTGGTGTGCATGCTTGAGGGACTTCTCCAGGCTGCACTTCCTGCCTGTGTCCCCTATCAGAACCCTGGGATTACAGTTACTCACGCTAAATTTTACAACTTTTGCATGGGTGCTAGCAACTGTAACTCTGTTTATCACACTCGTGTGAGCCTTCTCCCCAGTTCTGAAGTAACTAGTACTGAAAAGGTTACGACATGATTTTCACAGAGAGAATAAATTCAGGCATTCTGTGATTCTATTTACAGAAATTAAAAATTTGGAAACGTATCTATAAAGTTTCAGATGAAGATATCATTTCACTTTGGGCATAAGGAAGAGGTGATATTCCTGGCAGGCAGGGGGTGATGCCCTTTCACTCCATTAAGGAACAAGTTGTGATTGTATATCTTAATTATGTAAAATAATCTCACCACAAAGCTATGACTGATAGTCAGCTATCTCTCTATCACATTTCAACAAGGTATTTAATTAAAATTAAAAAACAATGATTATTTAATTTATTATGCTTACTTACCTTTTATATTTTTTTCATATCTCAAAACAAAACATATTTTGCTTCTATAATCTTACATACATGTTGTTTTACCATTTAAATGATATTTAAATATGAACTGCTACTTTAGGGGTGGTCAGAAATTATGTATGCCCTGGTTTCATAAATATTGCTTTATTTGGCTTTTTTCTGTACCTGTAGGTGTGTGATGACTTCATGTACATGCACACCTGTTTGAGAGTCCATGAGTGCACATATACGTATGAATGCATATAGAGACCCAAAGTAGATCTTGAGTTACTTCCTCAAGCACACCAGATTTTATTAATTAAAGCAGTCTCTTGTTAAACCTGGAGCTTGCTCATTCTTACTAATGTATCTTGTTATCTTGCCACTGGTACTTCCTGTCTCTCCTTCCTTAGTGATTACAGGTTGTTTCTAGGCCAAATTAGCTTTTCTATGTGTTTTGGGGATATAGTTTCTGATACCTATGCTCATGTGCCAATCGTTTCATCCATCTAGGCATCTTCCCATCACTTGTTTTAGTATTTACTGAGCATTAAATGGTCTCAAGATGTAAAGCATGGCTTGATTTAATGAACCCAATCTTTATCTTTTATTTTATTAATGAATCTTTGAGATATATTTGTTATTTTATATGTACAATTTTTATTATTAAATATGTATGTCTGAATATGTGAAGAAAAATATTTTCATTACTGAAACATAAAATGGTATTCTCCTGAAATACTTTTGAACACTTAATTATGCCTCTTTTACCAGAGATCTTCTCTAATGATAATATTTTGACAATATGCATAGAAATTAAATAGAATTATTAATATTTCCCAAAATAATTTTTAGTGGAAACTATAACAACATGCAGATATGGCAATCTAGCAAGGTAAAGGACTGCCCACAATGCTCATGATGAACTCAATTTTGAAGTTTTCCCCTCTTTTTTAGATACAGCTCTCATCAGAAGATCTGCTGCTAACTGTAGCTATTGAACAGAGACATGTATCAATATCTATTCTGTTTACTTCTTTCTCAATGGTCTCCAGAAGTAAACGATGACTGGACTAAATAAACTCTACTGAGCCAAGGCATAATGCCCAACTTTTTAGAGATTAAAATGTATTATCTCTAATTCTAGAAGTAAATGGTCTATCATCAGAGAGATAGAAAAACATCACAGTTGGGTAGAACTCTTGGTTGCTTCCCTTCTTAAGAAGATTGCATGACTCCTCCTGATACCACAGGAGCTAGTCCTCAGGGAGGACACTTTCAGGTGAGTGACAGGTCAGGGATCTCTGGGCCATCTGAAATGTCTGAGTAAATGGTGCCTTAAGCAATAGGAACTTATTTTCTGCAATTAGGGTGAAAACTAATGGTAACAGCAAGAGCCTATTATTTTGGGGGAGTCTCTTGGAAAACCCTGAACAACAATCCAACAGAAAGTTTCATATATCTGGTAATATATGACTTTGGCTTCTTGATCAAACATTGTCAGCTCAGGTGTAAATGTTTCACTTAAACTATATAGTATATTTATACATTGACTTATGTGTATGTTATGTATTTTTAAATGAAGAGTTTATTAGGTATCCTTACTGTTATTTTACTCCTTCCTCCTTCTGTATTTATCCTACTCCTCCAAGTTAAAGCTCCCTCAAATTTTCCCATTTCCCCCAAATCTCAGAAAGTCTCAAGCCTACACCAAGCAACTAAGGAATTCCAGAGAAGGAGAAAGTGTCTTTCCCGGTGAAGATCATATCTACTAGTTGCCCAATATCATACAGTCTTTTCTAACAACCAACATACTTGTAGATTTACACAGACAGAGCAAGTTCTATTTAATTATTTCAGATTCTATGTGAGAGAGATTGGGTGTGTAATAGAGACAGAGAAAGAGGTATTTTTGTGAGTGAGTATGTGTCTGTGTAACAAAGAGTTAATAAATAAGGAGATCATGAATTTAAACAGACACAAGGAGAGGCATATGAGAGAATGTGAAAGGAGAAAGGAAAGGGACGTGACATAATTACATTCTACTCTCATAAAATGATAAAAATAATTTTAAAAAATCATCAAAGTTTGTTTAAATATAACATTGTAAATATGTGGTCAAGAAACACAGAGATAGCACAATTTAAGATCATGTCTCCATTGTTATAAACGTCCTAATGACATGATATTAAACAATCAGTTTCTCATCAGTAATCTTTAATCAAGTTCATAACATATTTCACTCTTATTTTTATGGGTTATGTACTTGTGGAGAGGTGATTTCATTCATTGTTCATTCATTGACTCATTTTATGCAGTGTTTTAAGGTAAAAACCAGTGTCTTGTTCAAACTAGGCAAAGACATTATTAAACTCGGTTCCTTGTCCCTAATGTGTGTTCCTAACAGACCCCACCCAAGGCATAAATGTGTATAAAGGATCACTCTGGGGCAACAGACAGGGTTCATTTGGGAAATGTGCCCATCATGCATGCATGGAGACCTGATTTGTTATTTCTCAGAGTCCATTTCAAAGGTTTAGTGTAACAGCATACACCTGTACCTTTGGGACTCAGACAAAGGAGTGTAAGCAGGTGGATACTTAATCTCATTGGCTATTCAGACAGCCCACAAACACTTGCAAGTGTATTGCATGCACATAAGCACACAGAACAACAACACACACAATTGCTCTGTTATATTTTCTTTCATTTTGAATTTTATTAGCTAAAAACAGTTATCTAATTTTTATAGTTAATGACGAACTTCAATTTTTTATTTTGTTTTATTTTTCTCTCATTAAGTAGTATGCAAGATTCTTGGATGTCCATTTTAACATTTCAGCAAGTTTGGAATTGACGTATAATTGTTGACTTACCATTTCTTCAAAAAAAATACTTAAAATTATTAACCCCTTTGTTTGTCAGTAACAAACACTCAACATCTTCCTCTGAGCTACCTTTCTGCATGAGCTTCTTGACAGAGGCTTTACAAAGAGAAGCAGGGAAGGGTAGAAAGAAATAATGCCCCCATGTCTATGACAGCAAAAATGATGGGGGACACCCAGGGGTCTATTCTTCAGGAGGAGAATGACCCTATTTTTCACTCATTGGAGCCTCTCTTTCCACAGTTACAGACAATTCAAGTCTCCAAAAGATTAAGGGCCTGTGTTGGCTGCAGGTTTGCATCTTGGAGAAAAACATCATGGTCATTGATAACTCCCTGCTCTGCCATTCCTTCCAGCATCGTTGTAAGCAACTGTTTGTTGAAGGAGAATTCCTTCGATTAGACATGCCTCTAGTCATTCATTTCCCTTGATTTGAACTGGCATTGACAAAGGAATTATGAATGGGAAAGAAGTTGATCCCTATCTACTAATTTTACATCAGGAAGCAGAAAGTAGTTAAGTTAATAATGCATGTTTCCTGGAATATTATGATCACTATTAGCTATGGTCATCTTTGTCATTTGGCTATAGAAAATAGCTTAAAATAATCTCTTTTAAATTTATATAAAGTGTTGTAATATGTGTGGCTTATTATCATTATTATTCATAGTTAATACTAGACTCTTTACTCTTCCCAAATAATCTGTCCCCTAATGGAGATCATAGACTTATTCATGGAGCTGGGATCCACCAGAGCATTGTAGGATTATATCTTTGGTTTGATTGTCTTATTTAAATCTTCCTAACATGAAGAGGAAGGTTTATTTGTCCATTTAAAGAGTCAAATTACTTCATGTGTTTATAAAAAAATTCAAAAGTTCTTAGTATTGGATATTAATGAATTTATGCATTAATCACTTTGTTCTAAAACAGCTATGCTACTTCTTTTAAAACATTTTCTTTGAATTTATGTTCCCAGTTTTCTCCCCAAAACACCTACTTTAGATTGAATACATTTTTTTCTGTATGTTTGTGGGGTGTGTGTGTCTATGTGTGTTTGTGTGTGTCATCATATTTGTGGGCAAATGCTTGCAGGGATGAGATGACAGGTTGAGGCTGGGGATCTCCCTCAATTGCTCACCACCCGTCTAGCAAGCCACCTTGCACTAGGGAACCCGTGCCTCCCATGCACTCTGAATAGACTTGACCTGCCCAGAATTTATGTTGTGTTGGAATCCACATTCCAGTACTCAGTCTTGTGGCTAAAATATTTAACTCACTGAGCCATCTTCCCAGACCATAAATTGAATAGTGCTACTCAAATTACTACTGTGTAAATATAACTACAAATTATTTTTTTTATTTTTTTATTTTTTGGTTTTTTGAGACAGGGTTTCTCTGTGGTTTTGGAGCCTGTCCTGGAACTAGCTCTTGTAGACCATGCTGGTCTCTAACTCACGGAGATCTGCCTGCCTCTGCCTCCCGAGTGCTGGGATTAAAGGCGTGTGCCACCACCGCCCGGCTTTATAACTACAAATTATATTGTGTATATAAATTCAGGTAATCCCTTCACTTTGAGATAATTTAAGTAAATCCAAGTTACAGATGGCCTTTTACTCAATATAATAAAAAATAATCAAATGAAAGTCTGCTAAAGAAACACCAGTGAGATCATTATTGTTCATAAAATGAACAAATGGCATAGTCAATAAACTCATGGCAATACAAACTCTAGGGAACTTCTACTCTTTCCAGACATATTAAAAATAACAACAAAAAAGGGGAAAAAAGCAAAATGCTTAGCAATCGTTTACTTTTGAAAACTAAATTTGGGCAAACACTGAAAACTACCCAATTTTGTTGAATATATTCCTTGCAAATTGCATAGGATACAGGCTACAGGAGACGTATTGGTACAACAGCATTTTCAGGGCTAGATATTAACAGGAATGTTTAGATATCCCCAGGAGGAAAGTTAAGCCTCCTGTTCCAGATGGCAGGCTATTGGGACTACTGCTTCTATTATAAAAAAAAAAAAAAAATTCTACCACCAGGCTGAAAAGCAAATAAAAAAATGGCCTTATGAACCTTCATGAATCAAAGCAAATTTATTTCTCTAGTAAAGCTTATCTAGGTAAGACAACCATGAATGAAACCCAGTAAAACAAATGCACTGGGCCACACCTAAAACTGGGGAGTCAGGTCACAATCGGGGAGCTGTCTATGTAACATTGGGAGTCTTTCCTCAGTCCTAAATGTTTTATTTGCTTTTACAAACACTTTGTTATTGAGAATCACCAAATGTGGACAATTATTACTGAAAAGTATCAAATGGACTAGAAAGGGCATTTATAAGAAATTTGCTTAGTACTCAAACCTGATGTCCTCAAAGGGGACAAATGCAGAAAGAAAAAACTGTTGAAGGCAGAAAGTTTATGGAAGGTGAAATAAGAGTTACTAAATCCTGCCACACACACGGTGCCCCCGTGTCTGCGCTGTGTGTGCTGGCACCAATTACCGAGATTTGGGCAAGGGGCTGGAGGTTAAAATACACAGACACACACAGACAGAGAGACAGCGACACGGGTCATCCTTGAATTCCCCAAGAATGCCCCCTTTATTATGTTCAGGGGCAGATTATATAAAGATAGACGCCCCAGCCAAACCCACCAGAAACCACTCTTCTGCCGTCAGGAACTCCTGAAGGTCTCGTGCTCAGAGCAGCTGTAGGCACTCAGATCAGGGGATTACAAGAAATTCAGGATCTGGGGTCTCACTGCTCCCAACAGGTGGGTGTTTTTTATGGTTTATGTTGCCCATTCTGGTTCTTAGGAGGGTGTGGTGGCTCTGTGTCACCTGGGAAGGAATTCCCCTGGAATCACCCAAGGTGTGACCACTGGGGTTTCCATGTAAATGTGTTTCTAGGTATTGAAAGCTGACACTAAGGAAAGTAGATAGGCTGGAGGCAGCAGGGTGAGAAGATCCACAGGAGGGGAGCAGGGTATTCCATCAGGATCTGCTTAGTCCTGGGATAATGGGGTGAGAGAATGAGGAGAGGAAGCAGGCGGTCTGGTACAGAGCTGGGGATGGGACTGGAGGAACGGTTTGGGAATAAACGAGGAATAAGTGGAAATCTTCAGTTGGTGTACCTTTCTCTCTGGCCAAAGTCTCGATTGTTATTTCTAAGAAGAATTAGTTCATGCTAAATCATTTAATTGGATCATGAGACGAGTCCTGAGCTATCATTACTTCATAGGTTGAATTAGTTCATTACCTGTCATTAAGTTCTTCAGTAAGCACCAAAGCTGATGTACATAATATGCATCTGTCAATAAGTTTCCCAATAGTATTTCAGTCTAAATTGAAAGAGCATATTTGTCTCTTCATTATATGTAGAGAGGAAAATATTTTACTTGGATCAAATATATTTGAGCAACACTATTTATACAAATGCTAAAATCTAATCATCCACCTTGAACCAACCCATTGTGTTCATTTTACCTATGCAAATATTTAAGGACAGTTATTACGAGTGCTTATACAGTATTTCATAAACTCTCAAATGCATCAAACATAATCAATATTTTATGTGCTTCCAAATCAGATATAGGAACCCCAACAAATGCAGCAAAGTCCTTACAACATTCATTCTAAATCCATCTTCATTGAGGTACCTGCTGAGCAGGAAGAAGGACCAGATTCAGACAGAATTTGGAACATTTACTTATAGAAGTATCTATAGTGGCAGAGCCCCCTCCCACTCTTGTGATAGTTATTGATCATACTGTAGTTGCTTGAATGAGGAATATTATCAATAGTTTTCAGCATCTGATTATTGATCCCTATTTGCTATCACTGTTTTGGACGTTTAGCTAGTGCAGCCTTGCTGGAGGAAGTATGTCACCAGCGGTAGGCTTTGAAAGTTAACATCCTCCTGTCACTTCTATTTGGTCTGTTTTCTGACTGACTTCAAGATATGAGCTCTCAGCTACCTGCTCCAGCCTCCATGCCTGGTGCCTGCTGAGTGATTCCGCGCTGTCCTTGCCATTAGGGACATTGAAGAAGTTCAAAGAAGCTGCCTTTTGTAACTTTCCTTGTCCATGGTGCTTTATAATAACCACAGAAACGTAACTGATACACATACACAGCAAAAAAAAATTATCTACTCTTTACAGTAATTACGTGAAGCCTCAGTCAATGTGCTCAACTGTCTTCAGTCCTTCTTGTCACACTCATGATGGGCATGAGCACACCTGCCTGGACTCAACAGATCATATATATTAGCTTTTAGGTTAGTTTTTCTATGGGACACCTGAGTGTAAGTGTGGATCTCCGATTCTTGTGCTGCTCTTAGTACTCTTTTCTTTGTGTTGGTTCTCCTTGTCCAAAAAAAAAGGGGGGGTTTACATTATCCTATAAATTTTATCAAGTTTGGTTGTTATCTCTTAGAAGACTGTTCTTTTCTAATGAGAGAGAGAAAGGGAATGAATCTGAGGGGTGGGTGGAGAGGAACTGGGGGAATAGAGCCAGTGCAAACTATAATAAGGATATATTGGAGAGGAAACTATATTCACAGTATATCGTATGAGAAAAAAAAACCTATTTTCAAAAGGGAAAAGAATAAAAACATAACAATAAAGTGTGAAATTAGGGAAGAGTAAAGACTTATGAGAACTTAATTTAAGATTAATTATTCATTAAGATGAAGCTTAATTAAGCTAGCCTAATGAAAGAAGACCTGAAAGATAAAATTAAGGAAGTCTCCCAGAAGGCAAAGATAAAATTCAATATAAGGAAAATTATTAGATATTGGTAAATGATGGTGATGATCCATTGCAAATGGTCGATAATTTCTTAATAAGAATCACTATGAAATAAAAAATGATAGTAAAAATGTTTAAATTTAAAATATAAAATTAACAGAATTCATACTGAATCAGGCATTCCCAGACTTCAAAACCCTGTTGGGTGGAATTGAAAGAAAACCTCCTTACAAGATTTCTGAGCACAGCAGAAAATATCATTTCTGAGTATTTAAAGAGGAATCCTACCACAAAGGAAAATGTTGACGTTGGTAGTAACTTACCAGCAAGAGCATAGAGAATGTAAATAGTAAAAATGTATCTTTAAACCAGGAGACCAATTATGACATACTCAAATAATTAACCTATTGAAGATATAAAAATACATCTAGGAGCCGGGCGGTGGTGGCGCACGCCTTTAATCCCAGCACTCGGGAGGCAGAGGCAGGCGGATCTCTGTGAGTTCGAGATCAGCCTGGTCTACAAGAGCTAGTTCCAGGACAGGCTCCAAAACCACAGAGAAACCCTGTCTCGAAAAACCAAAAAGAAAAAAGAAAAAAAAGAAGAAAAAAAATACGTCTAGGAATCCAGAAACTTTATTATATGCCCTTCATAAAGGGTCATCTTAAGATTTAAAGAAATAATTTGAAATATAGCAGGACACTGTAGTAATGGAAAAATAGTATTAAGTTACTAAGAACAAAGAGAATTAGTTTTTTGATAGTCTCAAAATTAAGTTATTCCAATAACGCAATCAATAAATTATAACAGCATAGGCATCTACATTGTCATTTATATACTTTTTCTTCCTCAGTTCAAGTCATAAACCCATTACAAAAATATTAAAAATTCAAAAACTACCCCAACTACTTTGAAATAGCTTGAAATTTAAATCAGAGCATTGTAGCAATATGGAAAGGGCTTATTATTTTTAATTCCTTATTCTTATGCACTTACTCAAATAACTACTAAGGTCATTTGACAAAGTGCAACTCTAAGTCACAAATTTTAAAGTGTTTCCTAATATGTACTGACTCTATGTGTGTATAAAACCTTTGGAGAGTCACAGATTATAGCAGCTTACTCTTCTCTTGGCCCTAACCTACTTTACAAACACAATTTATGACATTAATTTTCTTTTATTTCCAAATTTCAGAATTAATAAAACTCATTATCGTGGTTTGAATGAAATATAGCCTGCAAATGCTCAAGTATTTGGAAACTTGGTCTCATTTGCTAGCATTGTTTTGGGCAAGTTATTGGAAGGTTCACCCTTGTTGGAAGAGATATGTCACTGTGGGTGAGCTTTGAGAGTTTATAGCATTGCCCACTTCCAGTTTGCTCTCTCTACGGATTTAGGGGTGAGGTTTAGTTGGTGATTGTTCTCCTTTCTGCTTAAGCTGCAATACTCTCCAGTAATTAGCGGTTCTAGTTGGAGCTTTAAAGACGCTAATGCTGAGGGTGGATGATGCAGATTGTAGAGAATCAGCTCAAGAGACTTCAGAGGGAAGCACAGTTTTAACAACAACTTGAGAATAATCCAGTGTTATCAGAAAATAAGGATTCTCTTCTGTCCAAGATCTAAGAACTTGACTGATGCTAAATTTAAAAAAAAAAAAAAAAAAAACTAATTTTTTGGTGGGGGATATTTCAAGGCTACTGTCTTAGTTGTGTTTCCTTTTCTGTGAAGAAACACCAAGGCCACAACGACTCTTAAAATGAAAACATTTAGTTCGTACTGGCTTACATTTTCAGAGGATTATTTCTTTATCAACCTGTTTGGAAACAGAGCAGCATGCATGCAGAAGTAGTGCTGGAGAAGTAGCTAAGGGTTCTACACACATATCTAAACAACAGGGGGAAAAAAAGACAGTGGGCCTGGCTTGAGCATCTGAAACATGAAAGCCCATTCCCAGTAGAACTCGTCTGTTGACAGAGGTCTCTGTCCTGCCTGGTCCTGCAGCCGTTCAGTCCCAAAGAAACACAGAGAGCCCTACATTCATTAGAAACTGGTTGGCCTAGCTCAGGCTTCTTATTAACTAATTCATGCATCTTAAATTAGTCCATGATTCTTGCCTGTATTAACCACATGGCTTGGTATCTTTTATCAGTGAGCCATTCTCATATTGTTTCCTCTGTGACTGAGGCTTTCATCTTTCCAGAATTCTCTTATTCTGGTCACTCCAACCATACTTCCTGTCTGGTTGCCTGACGTATACTCCCCACCTGGTTATTAACCAATTAGCATTTTATTAAACCAATACAAGTGACAATTTATTACAGGGTACAAGACTATTGTCCCACAGCACACTTCCTCCAAGAAAAACCACACCTGCCCCAACAAGGCTACAGCTCCTAATAGAGCCACTCTCTCTCGTGACTAAGCATTCAAATCTATGAGTCTATGGGAGCCATCCTTATTCAAGCCACGGCAACTAAATAATGTTGAGACTAAAATGGTTCTTATTGATTTCCTTTATGCAGGTCATGGTGAAACCGAGCAAGTGGAATAGAAAGAAATTTTTTTAAATGTCTGGTATAGAGAGAAAAATAACACTAGGTCACTTTATATTGCAATAAAATCTTATTTTATAAAACAAAATATAAGCCGGGCGGTGGTGGCGCACGCCTTTAATCCCAGCACTCGGGAGGCAGAGGCAGGCGGATCTCTGTGAGTTCGAGGCCAGCCTGGTCTACAAGAGCTAGTTCCAGGACAGGAACCAAAAGCTACGGAGAAACCCTGTCTAGAAAAATCCAATATATATATAATCATTAAGAAGAACAGTTAAGGAAAGTCCCCCATGATCTTTACTGGGCAAAAAGGAAGGTTGTCCTACTGGCAGTACTTCACCTAACCAAGCTCTAACTTGACAAAGAAAGAGCACCTAAAGAATCCCCTGCTTCTTAAAAGTTTCAACAAGCTGCTGCTAATGTAGAAGGAAGTGAGCGTCCATCACAAACTGACACTCAAATGTGCAATGTTACCCACATAATACTGGCTTATAGGCCTGAAAAGATAGCTTCATAATGAGGGGGTTGTGGGTGCTACCTCTGCAGTTTCGAGAGTTTTGAAGGTCAGACACATTGCAGCAGTGCTTGGGTAGCTCTAAGAAGACAACCATGAGAGACCGGGAGGCTGTAAGGGGTCTTTGCATGAAGTCATGAAAGCAAAGCCTGGGTTGTATTGGTGACTCCAGTATTCTGGAGATGTCAGAAATGTGACACATATTCCAAGGGTGATTGAAGACAGGAAACAGAACTAGCTCATGGGAGCAATATATACTACTGGGAGCAAAGCTGGAGGAACACAGCTGTCTAAGTTAACATGGATCATATAGCTAAGAGATTTGCAGTTTGTCTAGTTGGTATTTGGACCTTCTTTGCTCCAGTGTTTCCTCCTTATGCCCAATTCCTCCCTTTTGGGATGGAAATGTCTAGTCTGTGCCATTTTATGTTGGATATGTGATCTGCTTTTAAAACTTATCTTACAGAATATCACAGTTAAGAAAATATCTTGTTGGTAGTGGTAGTGTGTATGTGATTACAGAGTATCTGCTGTATGGTGAATCCTGATATTTCTAAAGCAATTAGTAGCCAATGAAATGTAATGAAAAACCAGTACAAACACGGATGTTCTTTCTTCTCTATATAAATTCAGAAACTTTGATATTTTATTATGCTAAAACATTAAAAGTTGAGATAGTATCAGTCATCCAAAAGAATTAGAAATTAATATAATTAGATAAAACAATCCTCAAAATCTGCTTTGTTTTATAAATATATGCATATAAATTTTGTGCTAACACAGAAAGCTCTCTTTTTTTTTCAGCTTTTCTACTACAAAGGCAAAAGTTGAATGCAAATTTTCTTCTGAATTTTGGATACTTTCTTTCCAGACTCACATACTTTAAAATTATATATCTGACACCTCACACGGTGACATCTCAAAATTCAAACATGTATTTTATACTCAAGCACAAGGATTTTGGCAAAGTGGTCAGGGTTCTATTACCAGGACTTATTAGTTATACTTTGTTTGACTGATAATGATGGTGTACTTGTGCAATCTGGAATCAGCAGAGCCAATACAAAGTCTTTCTTTGAGTCAGAAAAATTATAATTATATGGTCTGTATTCCAAGGAAACTAGATATTTTTAAACATAAGTAGAAAAATTAGCTTAAATAATTATAAGTCAGGGTATCTTCCTTTGTAAAAGTTTTTCTTTTGCTTCAAATTTCTTGGCCAGAATATGACACACTTTCTTTTAAAATGTGGAATGCAGTAATTCAAGTTCTTAAATTATTCGTTTTTAGATATATCACTAACCACTAAAATATATTAAACTTTAATATTTTTTTCACTTTAGGATTTATCAGCCTTTATGAGGATCAAGTCATCAACTTGAAAAAGATTGTGGTTACATACTTAGTCAATAACAGTATGGCTCACTTACTGTACTGGGCACACTCAGAGAAGTCAACATTAGGCATGTTTTCAGGAGCCAGTAACTCATCAGAAAAAGAAAGCTTATACTCTGGTGTGTTGAGGGTCTTTCTTCAATGCAACTGTGGAAGGAAGAATGAATGTCATTTCCTGCGTTTGTCAAAAAAAATCTGAACAATATGAAAAACCAAACAGAAAAAATTAGATATTCTCACTGAAGCCCAGCTGCTGGAGAATCAGCTGTTGAGGTAGGGCCTATAGGTGAAGGTTTTGAGGAAGAATTACAGTATCAGTTAAGTTACAAAATAATAATTAGAACAAGTAAAATAAATACAAGATATTGAAAAAATACCCTATAGGACATGGTGATGAATTAAAAATAGGAATTAGTTGAAATATCTATTAATATAATTAAAAAATAGGTTGTGATACAAGTTATCATTCTACATTCAGCTGGAGCAGCCTCTGGACTTTAGAGTCTTCTTGGCTAACTTTTCCTCTCTTATAATGATGTACTGAAATTTTCTGACTGTTGTTTTTGTACAAATCCATCAGAATTTCAATCTCATAAAGAAATGGCAGTTCTTAAGAATCATAACGCGACCTTCTGATGAGGTAGGACTAGGTTTCACTAATTTCGGAAATGTGAGAATAATGCCAAGTTTCCTAAAAGCATCAGATCTTCCACAATTTGCTTTAACTCCTAGGATAACTAAATATATGCACATACATTCTGATTTTCCACTTCCAAGGTTACCGGAAAAATTGTTCTTTCCTTGTTTTGATTTAAGCATTTAGTTTTGTAGATAATTGTTTGCTTATTTTACTCTAACTTCGATACTTCCTATATAATATGAATACCAATCATCATTCATTTTGAGGAAGTGACCAATTTTCTTTCTATAAATAAGTTTTGACAATATTTCAACATTTTAATAGTTCTTTGTGCATAAATTAGATAAAACCCAAGATGTATAAAAACCTATCACCAAAGATAAAGTATAAGGCACTTCTTCTTTATAAAATGATATTCATTAATATTTGGCCTCTACATACCCCAATATCACAGTATGTGCACATACACACACGCACACAGATACACACACATACATACACAGATACACACACATATACACACAAGGATATACTCATACATTCATACACATACACAGACACTCATACACACAGAGAGATACACACACAGAGATATACACATTTAAACAAATGCACACACACAGAAAAAGATAGTTATGATGGCTTCTGCAAAGTTTTTCATCTGTTGTTCAAGCTACTGTCTTTTACTTTCCGACTTCTGTAATGGGAAATTGACACTCCATCCTATGTCCTTGTCCAGCAGCTGGAGCACACAGACTATTAACCACTGGGAAAACCCTCAGCCACAGAGATTTTTGCCCAGATCCCCAATCTGCTGTCTTTTTCCTTCCTGACAGCATGAATGAAGTGAAAGCTAATTGTGCTGTAAGTCAAAACACAAAAAATAACTTATGTGAGCTGAATCACCACTCTGGATTACAGGATAGAGTTTCTTCCTTATTATTATTGGCGTTGAATTATTCAGTGGTCCCCATTAGCACTATGACATGGAGATTTTTATATTTAGAATTCTTCATTGACTGCATCAGCAACTTTCTTTGAACACCTGGCAAGTTGATTATGCACAGATTGAGAAATTATTAAAATTAGTGACCAAGATAAAGTGATAAAAGCTTATACTACTTTTCAAAATGAGGTCCAAATAACTTGTCATCGCACTGAGTTTTCTCCTTATTAGAATTTCTTGCTAATATGAAAATAATTAGTCACCACTACCATCAAATAAAAGTTAAGACTATCCTTAATTTTATAAGAGTTGTTCCTTAAACCATTTGGTTTCTTATAATCTGATATTTTATAATCTGATCTTTCTATCAGAAATAACCATTTTTCTTCTCTTAATTTTATTTTATTTTATTTTGTTAAGCAGTTGGAAATTAACTCTCAGCTCTTTTTGTTGAAGCATCTGTTTTCTTCATATATCTGGACTATAATTTCAGTTGGACACCTCTGTTTGACATTCTTTTACAAAAATTGTTGATATTTTTCAATAAAGTTTCAGATATAAAATGATTACTATTTGACAAAGTTAAACTTTTGTTTCCTATATTTTTCAAAATTTCTTTTCCCCAATGACAACATTCATGTATAGACGTTATATATCTTTGTAAGTAAATTTATTTTCAATTATTTATTTTGTTAGTGATAAAATGGAAATTAGTATAAAATGTCCCTAAATCTCTGTTTAAATTCTGAAACTATAGCATATATTCACTTTATAAGATATCTACATACTGAAAGAATTACTAGAATATTAAAAGTGATTTTCTGTTTACTACTAAATTATGCAGTGATGAGAAGTTTTATATGTCAAAAAAATCTCATCTGCATTTTTAAAATTTCCACACTTTAAAAGCATTTCTAAAGGTTTAAACAAAGTATAGTATTGTCACTATGATGTAAGTGCTTATTCTATATATTATAAATTAAAAATCTATAATGAAGAAAATTTCCAAATATATTCTCATAGCATATACTTGTGCATAAAGGTTAAGAGAACTAAATACTTTAATATGTTATACAATTATGATATTAATTCTATGTCTTTTTTAGTATCAAAGTTTGCCATTGTTCAATTTGGGGGGCATTTCTAGGCATTTTTTCACAACTGTTTGAAGACTTAAGATAAAACAAACCAACTAGATCTAAGGGTTTACAAGGTTATACACTTTAAGAAAGAATCCTATTTTAATTTAAGTGCTTTCTTATTTTCTCATTCCACTCATGCTCGTTCCTGTAATTAGGAATAATTTTTGAGTTAACTTTTATTTTTAAAGATTAAATTTTAAAGATTTCAATTCATCATACATGTGTTTATTATAATAATATAGCTTTATATAAAAAGATTCATAAACCTCAGATACTAGGTTTAAGGGACCTTTCAGTGTTTTATACATAAAGAATTTAAAAGGGCATAGCTTGGTTAATTATATTTCAAATCATTTTAAAAATTCCTTTAATTTTCATAAATTTGATATTTATTGAAATATAATTTATCTTTATATATAATATCTTTATCACTCCTCTGATCATTGTTTTAAAGTTGTATTTCAATAACTTATTGGGAAAAGGTAAAAGATCCAAGCAATAATTTGAATATATCTTTTGCCTCCATTCGAACCTACTTTGAACTCATTCTAAAAAGTCTATGTTTAGTCTCTAATGTGTGTAGACATCTCCATCAACACATTGCTCTATTCTAATTGGTTGATTGAACTTCTAACATATGTTATATGCAAATAATATTTGAGCAAAATTCAGGAAAGTTTGTATAATTGAATACAGTAAAATTTCAGGATATATTTCATCCTTTAATAAAAAGGCAGGGTAAAATACCTGTACCGCCTGCCTGCACTATGTGACAGTAAGGCATTACTCCTGTATTGTGGCGCCTGAACTACAGGGCCATTCGCTAGCTGGGCAAGGGCACGGAGATTTAAACACACAAAGACACACAGACAGAGACACGGATCATCCTTGAAACAGGAATGCCCTCTTTATTGTGTCCAGGGGCAGCTTATGTTGTGATCCTTAACTGATAGCCACGCCCCAGCCAAACCCACCAGAAACCACTCCCCCGCTATTGGGAACTCCTGAGGGTCTCATGCTCAGAGCAGCAGCAAGCATAACATGTTGTTTACAAGAAATTCAAGATCTGGGGTTTCACAGCCCCCAACAAGTATAGAAAGAATAACTATATTTTGTCAGTACTAAAATATTACAAGAAAAAATATGTTGTTACCTTATGAAGTATCCCACTTGATTTATAATCTTTATTATCATAGCCATTATGATCATAAGATTGCTTATTTAGAGTCACATGGTGAATATTCATGTATGATAGTTGAGTGCAATTGAAAATTATTTTAAATAAGCCATTGTAAAGTGTATCATCCTAAGATGTACTTAGTAGCAGTTTAGAACATTAGTCTTTGAACAATACAGGATTTGAACAAAACATGGAGAAATATGTGAATCATCTTCTAGCCTATTAGCATAAGCAATTATATGTTTGTTAGTATTTATCATTAAAATTAAGCATATTTTAATGCAGCTAACACCTATGAAACTCAAAAACTTTGCCATGAATAACATCAATACCATGTTAACTCAACAAAATTTAAAAATTTCAAGAACTGACACAACAAAATTCTCTTTACATTCGCAAGAAGTAATTATGTCACATATTATTACATTGTTGTAGACAGCAAACATTTAACTTTATTAGTATACTTTAAAAATCATATCCTGAAGCAAACATAGACGAATGTTTCAAAGTAAAAGAGATTTAAAAAATTACCACTTAGCTTACAATTGGTCTGATATTGGATGAGAAGAAACTTAAAGTGGTACTTGGAACATTAGGTAAATTTTTGAAATGAGTCCTTGCTCTGGGAACTCTTTCAGTAAATAGCCTTTAAGATACCAGTGCACCTTGGGCATAGTATCATGTACTATAAATAAACATAAAGTGTGCACAAGCCTCTTGGCTTCTGGAAAAAGGCTGATCCAATAATCATGATTTACTAGAAATTATGGCCATGATGGGTATACCTGCAGAAATAAAGGTAGATAATGGTCCAGCATATGTCTCTAAGAAAATGAAACAGGTTTTTGCTTATTATAATATAAAACATATTACAGGTATACTAAACAATCCTACAGGTCAAGCAGTTATAGAAAGATCAAATCAAACTATAAAGAATATGTTAAATAAGCAGAAAGGCATGTAAACTATCCCCAGAAATAGATTTCATAATGTTTTATTAACCCTGAATTTTCTTAACGCTAATGAGAAAGGAAGAACGACAACAGAGGAACATTGAATAATATAAATAACTTCTGTATTAAATCAGCCGATGTATTTCAAGCACGTGTTGACCTCAGAATGGAAACCAGATCTGCTACATTGATGAAGGGATTTCACTCTTGTTTCCACAGGAGAAAAAAAAGCTATGAATACCATCAAAATTAATAAAGAGTCAGTTTGAAAAAAAAGAAATCTTTTGAGAAAGAGAAATGACAGCTCATCCACACAGGTGGCAATCATACAGGTGATAAGGAAACCTCATAAGGGTTGGGGCAGGGTTCTAATCTTGATAATAGTGAGTAATAGTGAGAACACTTGTGAGCTATTGTGTATATACAATTTACATTGGTATAGATTCTTGTATATTGATAAAAATTCAAATTATATTTGTTATATTAAATATGCTCCTATTTCTATTTACAATATGTGTGGACCTATGCAAAATTATTTTGTCATATAGTATTCATGCATGCTTCTACCTCTGCTTAAGATATTTTTTATATTGATGAAATTTTAGGATATATTTATTATATTGAACTGTACATTTCCACCTCTGATCAAGATACTTATACATTGTTTACATTTTGAGGTCATTGTTCTCATTAGTTGCACAGCTGTTTAAAGATTGTTTAATATTTTAACATGAAGCCTTAGCTTTAAACTATATAGGTATTAAGATTTATAGGTCAATATCCATCCATGTTTGTCATACTTATAGTTAGACTAATCAGATTCTTTAGATGCATAGAGATTGTATTCCACATAGATAATCTTCAATCACTTCAGAAAATTTTTGGATATGGCATTTAAATAGCTAAGGATTCTGTTGATGTGAGACACTATTGTTTCTGGTAGCACCAATCTATTCCTGAGAGAATATTGGGCACTGAAGTCTCTCCACTTGGAGCTTGTTTTCTTTTTGTCAAAACTGGCCTTTTGGCAAAGTACTGCCTCTGTCCCAAACAATGACAAAAAGTATGGTGTACAGACTGGAAAAGCAGGCGAAGAAGGAGAAGAAGAAGAAGAAGAAGAAGAAGAAGAAGAAGAAGAAGAAGAAGAAGA
>NC_022020.1:69584245-69607947 GCF_000317375.1 Microtus ochrogaster
CAGCCTTAACCAAAGTTGGTTACCCCAACTTTGCAAATGAGACTTTGGATGATTGCTCAGGTAGCAGATTGTCTCTATCATTTCCTGCACCTTTTGGAAGTTACTTGGTTACACTTCCTATTTACTCAGATAACATTATTTACCTTTTCAGGGCTTTGATGGTGTTGAGGACTAGCTAGTCCTAGTTACTTTCCTTTCATGACTTAGCCATGCTATTTTTAATATATGACTTAGACTCCTTAGGATAGGATAACTATTGAAACATTTAGCATATGTTTCTTTCTTGATATTGTTTATGTTAGATGTAATTCTAATTTTTTGCTCGATATTTGTTTTTATTGTATATAGTTTTGTATTGAATTTGAAATTCTCTTATTTAGACAAAAGGGGTAGGTGCTGTGGGAACTCCTTCAGTCAATAATCTTTAAGATACCAGACCACTTTGGGCATGGTCTCATGTACTATAAATGCAGACTTAAAGTGTGTATGGACCTCTTGGCTGCTGGACTTGGTTCCAGTTCCCAGCACATGCAGAGGACTGCAGATCACCACCCTTTCTGTGAGTTCACCCCTATCAAATAAACCTTTATTATACTCCATTCTGGGCTGATGTGGGACTATTTAATATAAATTGTAACAATTCATTAGGATTCCAAAGAAACAGGAGTGCTGCATGAACACAGGAAGGCAAAAAAAAAAAAATGAAATATGCAACCATGAGCTTACTCTCAGAGATGGGAGATTTAATGAAAAGGCTAGATTAAAGCTTAAAAATAAAAGAAAAATCGCAGTGTGCCAGAGGAAAGAGAAGTCCCTTAACATCCTTCCTGCTTATTCTTCCAGTGCAATATACAACCGGGTTCAAATAAACACACCCATATTGATACCAAATTCATCAATTTCTCTATGCCAGCCAAGCTAGATTTGTGCACTCAGTGATGGACTGCTCTAAATACAGTCACAGGAACATTGTTCCACACATGAACACACTAGGAATAAGAGAATTAACAAAATCCCTTAATGAGAAACACAGAAACAGTGCTAAGCTTAAGGATTTTCATTAACAAGTGTATTCATTGGGAAGAAATCAGACCCGTCAATTAGATATAACACATATAACTCTCAGAAAATTTACCAACAGAGTCTAAAGATAAATTCCTCTATTATTTACAAAAGTATTTGCTAGGGTAAGTAGTTTGTTTGTTATAAATACATGTAAAACACTAGAATGGTGATGTAGCATGAATCTTGTCTTAAAACACATGGAAAATAATTTCATTCATATGTACATTCACAACTTGTCTCTAATGGTCATGCCTAAACTCAGGACCTCACAGGTAGTCCTGAGGAAAACTTTATGGCACACTAAAAGAAACCAAAATAGATAAATAAGTGAGATATACATTTCTAGAGAAGAGAGGAACCAGTGAGGAAAAGATGAAAATTGAAGAGGTGAGGGTGTCTCAAAGACATAATGTACAATTGCGAAAGAATAAAATTCACTAACAAAATAAATGTCCAATCTTATGAATACAATAAATTTGTGATCTCTTTTAAATTAAAAGCAAAATGTCAACCTTAGAGAGACTGAATGTTAATACCAGAAGCTAGTGTGGAAATGATAAAATATGGAAAAAGGATCAAGTTACAAAGTATCAGTTAAACATTAAAGTGTGATATATTCCAAAATTTCTTAAAGAGTAAAATTTAAATATTCTCACTTCAGAGACGTGATAAGAGGTTGAGGTGGTAGATATGTCAATTAGCTTGATTTAATCTAAGTGTGTACACACATAAAGCCATCGCATTGTACTTCACACATAGGTCAATTATAATAATTAGAAAGTGTGACTTTTACGTATCCAAAACTTCAAACTTGAAGGGCTAAATTCCAAGGCTGTGGTAAGCTTATTTTGTAGTTAGCAAAGCATAATGAAATAGGCACAAAGTGTCTTGACCCAGCTCAAACAAGGTCTTAACCCATACTTTATGCCTGTTTTTCTTATCTCACATCCCCAGGCAGAAATTGCCTCATAGAAAGTTAATACAATCTACTGCAAGGACAGGCTTTGTGGGAGCCTAGTCTGTTTGGATGCTCATCTTCCTAGACCTGGGGGGAGCAGGGAGGACCTAGGACTTCCCATAGGGTAGGGAACTCTGACTGCTCCTTGGACTGGAGAGGGAGGGGGAGGGAAGGGAAGCGGGAGGAGAGGAGGAGGGAAATTTTCAATAAAAAAGAAAAAAAAAAGAAAAGAAAAAAAGAGAAAGTTAATACAAAAGAGTAAGGATCTGGATAAGTTCTGTTTTGTAAACGTTACCTGCTGTTTAATGTCTTAAATTGAGGATACTCTTCCTCTTCCTATTATGTAAATCAAGTAGGAAAGAAAAAGTTGATGTATGAAACAGAATTTGAGTATTGAACACAATCAGACTCTACAGAGCAAATTTATAGACTCTGTTTACAAATATGAAGGCAGCCAATGGGATGAATAGAGATATATCGGTGTCCAGGTTTCCCTGTACCTTTGTGAAAAGGTAGCATTTGTATGAAGTTGGAAATTAGAGGCATCAGTTGTGGGAAGTCCTTGGAGTAACTTTTTAGTACATCTAGTTTGTGTGACAGCACAGTCAAGAAGGATGACAATTTCCATGAGTGACAGTGGCTCTATGAGTAGGAATTATAGTTGCAAACATGTTAGTGCAAATGAGACAAAAATATAGTTTTTCATCAAATCATCTGAATACATAATTCTTCCAGTTTATAAATTATCTATTATATATGTGTGTGTGTGTATATATATATATATATATATATATCAGCACTATATTCTTGACATATTACCAGTTAAATCTTTATATTAAGATATATAAAAAAATCTAATTTAACACTCAATGTAGGACTCATTTTATTTTAACTTTCATGACATTGGATCATGTGATACTAGAGTACATTTTGGTTGATATTAAATAGATGATCTTTAGAACTTTCATAATGAAAAGATAAGACTTTAAATACCTTTGCAAACTAAAGTTGAAATGTTATAAAATTACCAGTATTTTTTTCAGATTATAATAAAATTGCACATTTCTTTCCTTTCCTCCTTCCAATGCCTCCTATAACTTTGCTCTTTCAATTCCATGGGCTCTTTCCCATGATACTAATATGTATATAGACATATATTCCTAAATATAGCCTGCTCAGTCTGTATAATGTTACTTGTGTGTATACTTTCGGGGTTGGCCCTTTGGCATTGAATTACCTATGGTATACTCTTTCCTGGAGAAGTCTGTTTCTCCTGACCTCAGCTTTCCCCACTTGCCTACAGTTCTTTGTGTAGACTTGAGACCACATTGGTTGTTTTCCATCCACTTTGGTATGTCGATTGTTCAGCTCATATTCTAATCGTCATGAAGATGTATCTAATAGATAAATTAGCATAGTAACATGCAAAATGATGAAAATAGTGAAGATACAAGGACACATTTTTGTAAATTTTCTGATAATACTTTAACACTAACCTTTGTCAAATAAGATATAAAAGGATCTTCTCCAAAGTATTTTTTTATTTTTTTTCTCTTCACAGTCAAATTGTGAATATACCAACATATGTGCACAGGGTAGACAGGTGGCCATCAATGTTTAATATATACTTTTTGAGACAGACAAATATAAACGAAGAGTACAGTACCCGCAAATAACCTGACTAGGATACTACTGATATGACATGAACTGCTAGAATGAGTAAATGCTGTAATGATGGAGGAAGGTCATTGGTTAAAAAAATAAAGAAATTGCCTTGGCCTATTTTATTGGTTAGAACATAGGTGGGTGGAGTAAACAGAACAGAATGCTGGGAGGAAGAGGAAGTGAGCTCAGAGATGCCATGCTCCCCTCTCCTGGGCAGACGCAATAGCTCTGCTCTCTGAGGCAGACGCATGAAGCTCAGACCCAGGATGGACGTAGGCTAGAATCTTTCCTGGTAAGACTGATGCTATACAGATTATTAGAGATGGGTTGATCGGGATATGAGAATTAGCCTGTAAGGGCTAGAGTTAATCGGCCAAGCAGTGTTTAAATGAATACAGTTTGTGTGTTGTTATTTCAGGGCATAAGCTAGCAGGTGGCCGGGGTGCTGGAGATGCAGCCCCGCCGCTCCTATTACTACACTGTAAAGTAAATGACATATGAAATATTATTTCTTCTCACATATATGTTACATATGTATTTTTAATGGTGGAATAGCATGCTAATTGGAATGAATAATTTCTCCTGTAAGCTCAAGTGTTTGATCACACTGTGCCCCCTTGGTGGGCTGTTCGAGAGGGTTATGGTCCATTGAAGAGGTGGGGCCTTGCTGGAGGAAGTGTTTGGAAGGCTTTGAGGTTTAGTGCCTTTTACCCAGTTGCTGTTGTCTTTCTCTACATGAAGACACAAATACAATCAGACAGCTTCCTGAGATCTTGTTTTCTCTGCTATGTCAACAGTGCTGAATAGGCTGTCTCTCCCCAACCTTAGGAGCAAGTAAGCTTTTTTCTCATCTAATTTTTATTTGTTATGGTATTTTATCACAAGAACAGCAAAGTAATTGATACAATTAGTAAAGACTATCCTTAAAATAATGATATAACTGAAGAAAATCTGTAATTTTTAATATAATTTCTGAGTAAAAGTACTTAGTCTATCCTAAAAACTATACGTTGTAAAATTTCCATTTTCCACGTTTTTTTCATTGGTGTGTTTTGTGAATCAGTCCGTTAACAACACGATTTTATTGATGGTCATAAAAGTAAATCTCATGTAATCTAAATTCCCTCCTGTTCTTCATATGGAAAGCCTTGACTTAGACTTTATGTTTATTGTTTAGTTTCCCTGCAGCGTGATTTCAGTATGTACTTCCAATAGAGTTCAGGCTTCACTGACTTTGATTTTTTTTTTAAATTAAATGTATTTATTTATTTTACATTCAGAAAAATGTTTCCCCTCCCTACTCTCCTCCCCTTCCCTCCCCCAACCTACCCATAGCACTCTTCACAATCCACTCATCTTTGATTCTGTTCAGAAAAGGGCAAGCCTCCCATGATTAAAAAAATAAGCATGGAATATCAAGTTGCCATAAGTCTAGACTAATCACCTCCTCTTGTATTAAGGTTAGGAAAGGGAATTTCATCTGAGGAATAAGCTTCCAAAAGTCAGCCAAAGAATTAGGGACAAACCTTGCTTCCATTGTTAGGAGTCTCACAAATAGAACAAGCTACAAAACTGCTATATCGATATATAGACATAGACATAGATATAGATAGATAGCCTAGGTTGGTCCCATGCAGGCTCCCTGGTTGTTGATTCAGACTCTGTGAGTTCCTATGAGTGAGGTTTGCAGTTTCTGTGGGTTTTCTTGTGATGTTCTAAAGCTCTCTGACTTCTACAATTCTTCACTCTTCAGCAGGAGTCTCTGAGCTCGGCCTGTTTGGATGTGGAGATCTGTGAGAGTTTCCCTTGGACAAGCTTTCTGCCTGACCCAGAAATGCTCCCCTTCTAGTCTTCTCTTCTACTACTCTCCCCTCCACCCAATCCCTAACTGATTCCTCAAATTTCCAACCCCATTTGCTCAACTTGGTTCCTAGCAGCTTTATTCATAATAGCCAGAAGACGGAAACAACCTAGATGCTCCTCAACCAATAATGGATTAAGAAAATGTGGCACATTTAGACAATGAAGTGTTACTCAACAGTAAAAACAATAACACCTTGAAATTTGCAGGCAAATGATTGAAACTAGAAAAAAAAAAATAATCTGGAGTGAGATAACCCTGGTCCCGAAAGACACACATGGTATGCCTTCACTTATAAGTGGATATAAGTTATAGAGTAAAGAAAAATTGTGATACAACCCACAGTCTCAGAGAGGAAAGGTAACAAGGAAAGCCCAAAGGGGCATGCATGCACTTTGAAAATTTAAGAACAATAATACATAAATGTCAAATGAGATTTCTGATATCAACATCTTTTCCTTTAATAGTATATCAGATATTTTAATTAAATATAGATAGCATTTACATAAAATTTAGCTTGTAAAAATATAGATAACAAAATTCAAGATTAGAACATTATGAGGATATGTGTCAATTTCTCAATTTTTACCCCATGCCTACTATCAAACTGAACTCTTCAGAAGGAAAATTAATTGTTCACAGCAAGTGCATTGTCTTATTTAAGAATAATATAGACTTTTTTCTAGCACTCTGGTCAAATGAAGCAATAATATGGACCATTATGATTGCATTATCATTCTTTGTACATTTAGTGTTCTCCTATGACTTCTTTTACTTACATACTGAAAACTCTCACCTCTGTGTATAATGGTCCAGCATTTCCCCCTCTCTTCAGTTCCACATGTTCACATCTGTTTGTTGTATATGCAGTAAGCACAGTCATCCTTATACTTCTGGGGTGCTTTTCTTGAATCCCATCACCTTTCAGGATCCCCTTTTCTTCATCAGGTTCTCTTATTTGAATGCCACAAAAATCTCCCTGTACGACTCTTTTCCACTGCAGTTTCTACAGCTCAAACCAAGGTAAAGTACCTAATTTCACAGATCTTATGAAGAACGAGATCACATTGGGGATTATACTTATCCTTCTGCATTTGGAAAGGCGATTGATGATAGGTCACACTTCCTGGAAACTCTTAACTTTCAGGGAAGGGTCTGACCTACTGGCGAGAAAAACATGAACGTGTATATTGAAATTGCTTTACCTACCTGGGGAAAAAAAAGTCTTCAGAGCTATAGAAACCTCTGAAAATGCTTAAACTGTTCTAATCAATGCAGTTCTGAAATTTAAAGTACTATGTTTGTGATGGATTGTTGAAACTGAAAGCAGTCAAGATGATACCTTATATAGCATGAAAGAGACTGGTTCAGTGGACCATATTATAGTATCCTCAGCTGTATCACTATGGGTTTGACTTTCCTTTTGCCATTAGAATGATGGAGTGTGATGTAATTAAATCTCTCTATGCTTCTCTCACTTCTCAATCACATGAAATGTAAAATCCTTAAATCTAGGGCATGAATCATTGACTGAGCTGCATTTATTAGCACCATAGAAGTGCAAAAATCAAAACGATCTGAGATCAGTGATCTCAGAGGAATTGGAAATATTGCATAATGAAGTTTTGCCTCTGAACCGTGTGAATGCTTTCTTTCTCATTTTAGTAAATTCTGTTAGACAGAAAAAAAAAGAAAGAAAAGCTTAACATGATCTATTTAAAATGTCAAAATAACGTGTGTTTTAGTGTGATTGAATTTCTATAGCCTTTGCCATGCGTTCTCTCCTCCATTTTTATGCATGAACTGCTTATTTCCATTTCAATGACAGATATGAGGCCAGATAATAGATTGAACATATCTATTTTATCAGAGTGGGTTTTGTTTTTATCACAAGTAAAATTGAGCTGGTTCTTTCTCAAATCATCTGTGCCTGTGAGACAATGTTTACTCATGCATTAAATGAAGGTTTCAGATCACATTATGCTTGGAATTTGTTACATGTTAAACACCAATAGTTTTCTTTCAATATGGTTATTGGCATAACACTTATGCAATAATAAAAAGCAATAAAATTTTACAATGGTTGATTTGTACCAATAGCTCCCACTGCACAGTAGCTCTTAAATGGCAGACATAAAACTAATGAAAACAATGTCTCTGGAAGCAGCCTTATATGTTGAAAGAGTGCAGTGCTGGGAATACCATGGTTTGAGGAGTTGAACTTTATTCTTTTGGGTGAATTATGCCACCAATGAATTCAATGAAGCTTTTCAAAATAAATTTTCTATGACTTGTCAACAGTTATAGTCATGGGGATGCTGTAAAGTAGAAGAGAAAGCATAAATAGCAATACAGATATTCAAATTGTCCTTTCAGATGAACAGAATAGTCATTATTTCCATATTAATATTTGAAGGCTCCTGGGCCCAAATTCATACCTTTGAAGAAATGTAGTCAACAATAAAGTCGTCCTGTCCTAGAAGGATTGAGAAATTCTCCAACTTTCTGAATGTTTCTCATAACTGTTGAAATAATAGCTGGATAATATGGGATAGGCTAAAAGCAATGCCTTCCTAGAATAGTGCATATTAAAATATTTAAGTGTGTAATTAATGAAAGGATCAGCATAGAAAAGGATAAAAATGCAGTCATACACAGGTGAATATAAATGATACATATGAAAATCTATCAATGTAATCCATCATATAAATAAACTGAAAGAAAAAAACATATGATCATTTTACTAGATGCTGAAAAAGCTTTTGACAAAATTCAACATCCCTTTATGATAAAAGTCTTGGAGAGATTAGGGATACAAGGTCATACCTAAATATAATAAAAGCTATTTCCAGAAAACCGATATCTAACATCAAACTAAACGGAGAGAAACTCAAAAGCCATCCCACTAAAATCAGGAACACGACAAGGCTGTCCACTCTCTCCATACCTCTTCAATATTATACCAGGATCTAGATCTTTGGAGAAATATCAGCTATAGCTATAACTTTGAAATACCAGGATATATTGGAAAACTATGTGTGTCTATATAAAGCATTGCACACGCATGTCACATATATAACCTATATGCATATATACACGCTTTGTTATTAGTGTTTTGCATCTCACATCTTGTGTATTAGCTGGACTGTTGAAAAGGTGGTATACAAGTCATACTATATGCTGTTGATACACTGTAACCCCTTACGTTCTACAGGAATCTTGTTTAGCTAGAGCAGCTCTTTGCAAATACTCTGTTTTTAATTTCCTCAGTAAGGAAATGAGGGACACCAAGCCTGGTATTTTCAATTGCTAATAAGAAATTTCAATAACACTATGGACAGGCATAATATTTACTTAATTTCAGGAGCATATGAACACTCACTGTTGGGTTCTCTGTTTCTACTGATAGACTTATTTCATAAGCTGTACATATTACAACAGTTTAGTTGAAAAGAATACTAATGAATTGATTCCATAAAATATCCCAGGTCCTACAAAGTCCACAATGAGAACAGAAAGAGAATAAGAATTTGCCAAACTGAAACTGATTTACTACTCAATTAAAGAATACTTTACTGCAATGCAAAGGGATTTCAGATACTGGTGAGTCACTTGTTTTAATTGCATTGCAAAACCAGGGAGGTTTCTGCTTTATATAAAGTGCTTCATAATCTTTGATTTCTACCACATGATCTTTTATTTGGATGCAAGGTCCCAAGTTCCACTTCCACCATCCCTTATGTGCTTTCTACAAACACGACACAGAAACGGAGACTGGAAATAATATATTGCCACATGCTACAATTGACAGTCTTGCAAAATTTCTGTACTGCTGTCACTTTGTACAACACCTGTTAAGCACTGTATTTGAGATTAAATATTATTTGAATATTTGAATGTGTAAGCATGAATTTGATGTATTATAATCACAGCCATTACATCTAGGAACTTTTCAGAGGAAGCCAAAGGCATGTCAGCTTTGACACCCACTTAGTAGAAACTGACTCACAGAGGTTTCTGAAAACATTTGATTGGCACTGAAATATGCCTAGAGAAATCCCTCATGTTGAGATTCTAACTCACAAATGAGATGTATGCGAATTTGAAGAGAAGCCATCTTTTCAAGAATATGTAAATATGCATCAGCACACTTTAGTGTTCAATCCTGGAGATAATAAGAGAATTTTGACTGTTACCATAACATTAAAAGGAACAAAAGGAGATTTTTAGGAAAATTTAAAATTTGCCTCATAGTAGAAATTGTGAACATACAACAAAATTAGGAGGAAAAGATACAACTCAGTGATTCAGGTGCTCGTTGGACAACTTTGTGGACCTGAGTTTATACCCATAACCGTATAAAAGCCAGGTGTAATCTTAATATTAATGAGGTTGAGACAAGATTCCTGGGACTCAGAGGCCAGCCATCCTAACTGAACAGGCAATTCTATGACTCAAACAGCCATGTAGCTGGTTCCTGATGAACAACACCAAAGACTGACCTCTAAGCTTCATCTGCAAACTTACACACATCTATACAAACACATGTACTTGTATCCTCCAAAATCTTCACACATACACATACCAATTAGATATACTATTTTGTTGAATAGTTTTATATCAACTTGACACAAGCTAAAACCATTTGAGAGGAGGGATCCTCAATTAAGAAAATGCTACTGAACAGTAAGCAAGCCTATAGGGACATTTTCATAATTAGTGGCTAATATAGGAGAGTTTAGCCTATTGTGGCTGGTGCTATCTCTGGCCTGATGGTTCTGGGTTCTACAAGAAAGCAGGATGAAAAGTCATGAGGAGTAAGACAGTAAGCAGCTCCCTTCTATAACTTCTGCATCAGCTCTTATCTCTAGGTTTCAGTCCTGTTTGAGTTCCTGTCCTTACTTCCTTCAGTGACAGATTACAGAGTGGAAATATAAGTTAAATGATCACCCCCCTTTTCCCTATTTACTTCTGTTCATGACAGAAATAGTAATCCTAATGAAGACAATGATGACATCTAATTTCACATCTGTAGAACAGTGAGGTTGAAAATTAATCTGATAGAGAACAAACTAACAAACACATTGGGACTCAAAGACACTGAAAAAGACTTCTTTACCAAGAACTTGATATATCAGGCAGTAAGAGTGATAATTACTAAATGGGACCTAATGAATCTTTAATTAATTAATTAATTTTGTCTTACAGCAAAAGACGAACACTATAATTTGAGTAAAGTGGCAGGCTACAAAACAAGAAAAATTATCAATTATGCATCTCCTTAGTTTCTAGAATATACAAAGACCCCAAACATTGAATATCAATAAAACAACCTAACTAAAATTAGGACAAGGAATTAAACTGAGAATTAACAAAAGATTAAATATAAATGATTCTGGATAATATTTTTAAATGTCCAACATCCTAGTTATCAGGAGAAAGCAAATTAAAATGTTGAACTTATTTTCTACCTTGATTAGGAATGGGTAAGAAAAAATAATGCTGGCAAGTACTCCTATCTCCTATGGATGTGAGGAGAGATGCACACTTATTCACTGCTGGTGGGAATGCAAATCGGTGTAGCCACTATGCAAATCAGCGTGCAGGATCCTCTTAAAGCTATAAATAAATCCGCTACATCACGCCACACTTAGGTGTATATGTAAGCACTCTATATCTTAGCATAGAAATATTTGCTCATCCATGTTCATTGCTGTCATAGTCACAATAGCCAGCAGAAATAAAACAATTTAGATTTCCATAAACTGCTGAATAGATAATTCAAATCTGGCCTATTTACACAATGTAGTTTTATTCTTCAGCTGTTAAGAAAATCAAATTGTGAAATTCACAGGAAAGTGGATGGAGCTCAAAACAATCATTCTGAGTGAGGCAATCCAGATCTAGAAAGACTAGGGTGAAACTGTTCCTCTTCTTTGTGAATGTTAGTTTCGAATCTTCAGGTAAATGTGTTCTATTTGGAATACTCATAGATATTAGAAAATACTTAGGTGCCCATTGGGGTGGAAGGTATAATGTTAAAGTCTATAAAATAGGATACAGTGGTATTAAGTGTTAAATGGGAATAACAGTTGAGGTCGTATTTGATGGGAAAGAGCATTTACAGCAGCGTAGATGATAGAATATGAGAAATAACTATCACTAAAGATTTAAAAATCTACCTCTGTAGAATTTTCCCAAAATGTACACTAAGCATATAAAGAGAATTTAAATAAAGTTATTCTATAATGGGGCAACAATGCCTCTGCTAGATATCACAAGACAATTAATAAAAATGCTAGTGACAGAAATAGGTTAAAAGTGAGATCCCATAGATCCCTAAATATTATAGGCTACTGCCAATGCTCCTAGTTATCCTCCAGAATTTTATGGGTCCATCTTTATTACTGATAACATCACTTGAGTTGAACATGGAGATATTAAACTGGTTCTTATCAGAAAATGTCTTCTTTACTCATTATCTTTTATAATCCTGGAAGGTGCTATGCAGAGTTTGAATCTGATCTGACAAATTAGGTCAGTCAGGGGAGGGCCTGATAAGACCTGTTCAGTAGTTCAATAGTTGCACCAATGTCATTGGAGTAACCAATCACTGTCTCATTCAAGATTCATAGTAAAGTTGAAATCCATACTTACATTTTATCATGGCCAAGCTGCTGGAGTTAGACTGGCTGTGGGTTTTAGAAAATAGCCTATTACTAAACTTAATGGTAATATTAAACTGACTCCAAATGATTTACTGTTATACCCACAGACTGGTGCATCTCCAAAACATCAGAAAAGCTTCTTTTTCATTAAGTGATAATGAACACAGATTAAGGTACAGAGGTTACCTTAATTGTTAAGGTACAACACTGGTTAAGGTACAGAGAATGAGAGATTGCAGGATGTTCAACTCTGATTGGGATATCATACCTTTCCTGTGAAGGCTCAGGAGGTATCATTGCAAAAAGGAGACCCATAAGTGGTGGATGACTATAATAGAACTGTTTTGGACACAACAAGTCATTTGGACATATAAATTAATAGCATTTAAGATCTCAAGGTTGCTGGACAATGGGAGCACACACCTTTAATCCCAGCACTTGGGAGGCAGATGAAGGTGGTTCTCTGTGAGTTTGAGACCAGCACTAGTTCCAGGACTGCTAGAACCATTACACAGAGAAATCCTGTCTTGAAAAAATAAAAAAAAAATCACATAGGCAAGACCATGTAGGCCAAAGTCAGTCTGAGTTCCAGAATGGAGACAGAGGTAGGCATGGAGTGCCACGCCTAGCTAAGGAACCATTTGCAGTTGATAGTTACTGAGAGGACAACAGCTCATTTTCACTAAGACAAATCCCCTGGTATATCGAACACATGTATTTAAGACTATAAAGAACTAATAAAATTTGGGAAAAGTCAGTATAAGGGAAAAGAGACAGAACTAATAAAAAAGAGAAATAAAGACATTACAAATCAGCAATGAATCAGAAAAAAAAAGTGAAAATACAAAGGACGAATGTAAAGTGGGCTCCAACACTCTTTCCACAAACATTCCACTATCTGGAAGTAAAGTATATTAACTATCATGATGAACTAAAGAAGGTTATTTTTTATTGATTTTTATTGAGCTCTACATTTTTCTCTGCTCCCCTTCCCACTTCAAACCTCCCTCAAGGTCCCCATGCTCCCAATTTACTCAGAAGATTTTGTCTTTTTTTACTTCCCTTGTAGATTAGATCTATTTAAGTCTCTTTTAGTGTCCTCATTGTTGACTAAATTCTCTGGGATTATAGATTGCAGCCTGGTTTTCTTTGGTTTATGTTTAAAAACCACGTATGAGGAAGTACATGTGATAATTATCTTTCTGTGTCTAGGTTACCTCACTCAAAATAATGTTTTCTAGCTCCATCCATTTTTGAGCAAAATTCAAGTTGTCATTATTTTTTCCTGCTGTGTAGTACTCCATTGTGAAATATACCAAATTTTCGTTATATATTCTTTGGTTGAGCGGAATTTAAGTTGTTTCCAGGTTCTGACTATGACAAACAATGCTGCTATGAACATAGTTGAGCACATGTCCTTGTGGCACGATTGAGCATCCTTTAGATATATACGAAAAAAGTAGTATTACTAGGTCTGGAGGAAGGTTGTTTCCTACTTTTCTGATAAATCACCACACTGACATCCAAAGGAGCTGCACCAGCTTGCATTCCCACCAGGAATGCAGAAGTGTTCGCTTTTCCCCACAACTTCTCCAGCATAAATTGTCATCGGTGTTTTTGATCTTGGCCATTCTTACAGGTGTAAGATGGAATCTCAGAGTTGTTTTGATTTCCATTTCTCTGATGACTAACTAAGTATGTTGAACATTTCCTTAATTGTCTTTCAGCCATTTTAGATTCCCCTGTTGAGAGTTCTCTGTTTAGGTCTGTACTCCATTTTTCTTAATTTGATTATTTGTTCTTTTGATGACCAATTTCTTGAGTTCGTTATATATTTTGGAGATCAGCCCTGTGTCTGACATAGGGTTGGTGAAGATCTTTTCCCATTCTGTACCTTGTCGTTTTGTCTCATTGACCGTGTCCTTTTCTTTACAGAAGCTTTTCAGTTTCAGGAGGTTTCATTTATTAATTGTTTCTCTCAGCGTTTGTGCTGCTGCAGTTATATTTAGAAAGTGGCCTCCCGTGCCAATGCATTCCAGTTTACTTCCCACTTTCGCTTCTATAAGGTTCAGTGTGGCTGGCTTTATCTTGAGTTCTTTGATCCAATTAGACTTGAGTTTTATGCATGTTGATAGATATGGGTCTATTTTCATTCTTCTACATGTTGATATCCAGTTATGCCAGCACCATTTGTTGAAGATGCTTTCTTTTTTCCATTTGATATATTTTGCTTCTTTGTCAAAAATCAGGTGTTTGTAGGTGCGTGGATTGATTCCAGGGTCTTCTATTCGGTTCCCTTGGTCCTCCTGTCTGTTCTTATGCCAATACCAGGCTGTTTTCAGTACTGTAGCTCTACTGCATTCTCTGTGAGTCCATACGTGCATCAGTCCTGTTGTGGCTGGAAGACACCGTTGTTATACGATATAGAATATAACTGTGTCAGTTTCCCTTTATAATTGTAATTTCTTCATAAAGTCCCTATATAACATGTTTGCATTTCTAATTGTTGCATATTTTGTGATTCAAAGTATATATTCTTACATCTATAATTTAAGTAATATTCTGAATCAAACATTAATAAAATATAACAAAAGAAAAAAACAAATATTATGTAATCTCTTGTTGACACATATATTAATATAAATTTACACATAAAAATAATTTCTTTAACAAATAGAACATAGAAAAAAGTGGTAACAAATTTCCTCCTTGTGTTTTCTTCTTTTGTTAGTTTTTGTTTTGTTTTGTGTTTTGCTTTTTTGTTGTTGTTTATTTTTTCATTTTTTCAAGACAGGGTTTCTCTGTAGCTTTGGAGCTTGTTCTGGAACTTGCTTGTAGACTAGGTTGGCCTTGAACTTAGAGATCTCCCTTTCAATGGATCTGCCTGTTCTGGGACTAAAGGCATGTACCACCACCACCCAGCCCTCCTTGTGTTTTCTATTGTAACTATTATTAAAGTAAAATGCTGATACACAAAAAGTATTTCCCATGTTTGGCTTACAGCAATTCTTATGTACAGAACTTAAAACAAGAAATGTCAACAACAATGACTATGATATTAATTTATATACAATATCATATGTTTAAATTAATGAACATAATTTGGAATTTTGTCCCTTTCTAATATTAGAGATAGACATACCATATTTTAACACATTTCTATTACACCCTGTTTAATATTTTAAAAATCCCAAGAACATCCCTACTTGGAACAGGAGCTTAAGTTTTGCAGTACTCCAGCAGTAAACGACTTTCATCTCAGACACAAGTAATTATACAACAGGAGGAATTATGACAGTGGGTGGCTTACATTAAATGAGCATTCTAGAAGTCAACAAGAGTTTTTTGCTGAATATTTGGGTACTAGATTGATTTCTCCTATAGCTTCTTTCCTAAAGTTTCCAGGAGCTATAATTATTAAAAATGACAAAAAAATTTATATGACAAAACTCCACTGTGAGTACTATTCATTAGAACATGAATTTTTTGACATACATCTGGGCTACAATTTAAGAAATGTCAGATTTTCTCTACTTAATAATTATAAGCTGCATGACTTCAAACTTAGATTTTATGCATGTCTTTAATTTTCCAATCTATAAAATTTAGGGAAGGGACTGGGTGTTAAGTGGTAAAGTGCTTCCTTGGCATGTGAGAGATTGTACATACAGTTTCCATGAGTGAAAAGAATAGGAAAAAGAAAAATAAAGGCCAAAAGTGAATGGATGTGAGGGGAGAAAGAAAAGCAGATTCAGAGGGGAGGGGAAAGAAGTGAAGAAAGATGAGAAGTTTTCAAACTTAGTAAGTTTTAAGGAAATGTAAGATTCCTATGGCAAGCCTTATTCTTAATTTCAATTCTGTTTATCAATGTATCCCACATAAGATAATGAAAAGATATCTGATCAATATTGCCGCGCACCGCGGCCCCCGTCTGCACTGTATGCGCTAGAACCCAGTTCGTGAGCTTCGGGCAAGGGGCTGGAGGTTGAGAATACACACACAGAGACAGACCAGACCTTCCAACACTGGTACCAAAAAGCCCCTCTTTAATAGCACCTTGGAGGCTTAAATACCCTGCAGTCAATGGCCCACAGGTGAAAATCCCATCCTCTGATCCTCTAGGCAAAGCACAGCTTCTAGTAACTTCAATTAGAAGGCTCTAGACAGGGAAGAGCAACTGAAGGCCAGGATAATTGATCCCAACACAATATGTATTTCTTCTTCAATTTGGAAAGTCTTTTTTTTTTAATGAAGGACTAATCCAGACCTAGATGAGAGATGATATACAAGTGGTTTGGCTTTTCCTTGAGGTGAAGCCAAGATTACCAATAGTCATTTTGCCCATTCCAGGCAATATTGGTACCTAGTTTAGAAATTCACAATACTGCAGTGAGAGAAACAAATAAGCCAACATTTTTTCTGGGCTACTGACAGATATTGCTATTGTTCTGAAAGTGAGCATGAAGTATCCTAGCAAGTTCATTCATGATGAATTCCAGCATTATGAGTAATTCGCAGCCCTGGCGCATGATTTCACAGAAACCGAAGAACATATTTAAATTACAAAAAAATTTAAATTCATTTCAGTATAATTTCAATAAAGTTAAAATTACTATAACTGAAAGTTTTCTTGTCAAACTCTCGTAGTTATAGTCTATCTGGTAGAATCTGAAAACTTAAAGTACATTTTAACTTATACATATTGGAAATGAGGTAGGGCAACTTATCGCTGTCAGACATCCTGGGTCAAGTACGAAAGAATAACTGTGAAAAGAATGGTTTTAATGAAGGTTTTGTTTGAATAAGTTAGCATTCCCAATGGACAAGAAAAATCACTTAACATATAAATGTGTTGACATTCCTTTGGCTGAAACCCCAAACTACCAGATTCTGTGAAGCAAACACATTTGCCCACAAATTTCAAAATACACAAAGAAGACACTAATTGCAGTAACCACAATTTAAACAATCATGTGGAAATATTTCAGTGGAGAAGCTGTCAAAGAAATTTCTTTTCAGAGTTTCATGAAAACAAAACAGGAAAAAAAAAGAGATCTTTTTGGAAGCTAAATGTCTCAACTGTACTTAATTATTTCCAGTGCATCTGAGTTTGCTGAGGGATAATAAGTGTTTGTGGAAAAATCAGGTTGAGTTTGACTATCAAAATATTCCAGCTCATCTCTTGTATTTTTAAGAGCAGTAGCTTGTGTCCCTACACACACACACACACACACACACACACACACACCATCTGAGGCAGAGTCTGTAGCTTATCCCGGAAAGTATTTGCATTGCTTCTTGAAGCCCTGGCTTCAGTCTCCAGAACTGCATACATCAGGTGGTATGGCACATGCAAAGATTCCCAGGACTCAATGAGTCGTGATGGGAGGACTGCAACTGTGTAGGTGGGAGGACCGTAGTTGCATAGGAGGGAGGATTGTAGCTTCATAGATGGGAGGATTGTAGCTGCACAGGGGATTCGAAGCCAGCCTGGAACACTCTGTTTTAAATGGAGCATGGGGTGCTGGAGAGATGTCACCTAATACACACCTTGATGACCTGAGTTAAAGCCTTGGGACCTACAAGTGTAAAAAAGATAACTGACCCCATATGGTCTTCTCACCTCTACCAATGTGCTATGCCATCTGCACACATATATGTGTACACATAAACACACTAAACAAGTAAAGGTATAGTTTAAAATATTTATTTTTAAGGAATAGATTGCTTAAAATTTCAGTCACCAATAAAGACACATGGTACTACAACAAACACCAAAAGGTATCTCAATTTGCACTTTAAACAGCACATATGGATTCAGAAACCTGAAGGCACAGAAAATAAATAATTGTGCAGTTTTGAAAATAAGTGACCATACTTTTGACTACAGATAAGTTACTGCTGTATGATAAGACTGGACAGATGAATCATTCAATTCATAGGAGGGAGAACTGTGGTTGAAATGTAAAATGAAATTTAAAATAAATAAATAAATAAATTTAAAAAGAATGACAGAGACTTATCTGCAAGTAGTCTTTTTTAATCAGAATAAGATGGATGAACTATAAATTCATAACTCATACCTCTTTCTATTAGTTAGCTGAAGAAATGGAAAAAAATCTTGTGTAATAAATTTCAGAAAGAGTCTAAGGATTGCTTAGATAAAACAACACACTACTTTTTATTAGCAATTACCACAGTAGTAAGTCTGGGCCAATATCATCATAGCCCATCCTCACTTAATCTTGAAAACCAGATATATTTTGTCATGAGGAAAGAGAATTCAAAGACTCCAGTAAAAGGGCACATATATATGGCACATAGGTTTTGCCAAGGCCATTAGGCTAAAAATATGATGCTCCAAAGAGTGATCCTACCTGTGTTAGTGTGCATTGTGAAACATCTATTTGTGTACATGGCCTGTTCTCACAAAACAGAATGACTGCTATAGTTCATATATGTAGGTTGGAAAGCAATATAGAATATGTTTGCACACATACTGTGAGTCGGGGTTTCAATTCTTTATTTTCTAGAGAAACGTTTACAGACTACCAAGATTTTTCTTGGGTTTTCCTTTCCTCAAAAAGTAGTCATTTATCAAAGCAAGCTTGGCTTCTCAGCCAGAATTCAGACAACACAGCTTCCCCTGGGACCTTCACAACACTGTCACCAGCTATTCTCCTTATGTACTCCCAGTTGTAGAATTTTAGGCACTTTATTGCTGTCTCATCTCCCCGGTACCTTAGATTTATCACCTTTTAATTTTAACACAAATACAAGAGGTACTCAGGGAGATCTGATGCCTGTCACAAATTCTTATACCCTACCTGAAGGAGAACCCCCCACAAATCATAAATTATTTTATGTAATAAAAATAATAAATTAAATTATTTATTTATTGTGATAAATTATTATCACAGAACACAATGTCAACAATTCTTATGTATATATGATACTATGTAAACTCATATCCACATTTAAAGCAGTTCATTAAATAAATAAAATTATTCCAGAACATTCTCATGTGGGGACAAATGTAAAAAATATTTTTGTTCTGTGTCTTTAGATACATCAATGGGATTTGTTCCTTCTACAATTTCAAGTAAAAGGAAAATAAGATATGAACAAAGATAGCTCTATGCTAAGAAAGATGCTAAATGATAAAAGTAAAAGACTGGATATATATATATATATATATTAAAACATGGGAAATAATGGGTGAATAGACAGATACTAGATAATAGGTTTATAATAGCTACATTGATATGTATGTGCTAAGTAGATATGAGGAACATGTAGAGTAGATGATAAGGATAGATAGATGATAGACAGACAGATCAATTGATAGATAGATAGATAGATGATAGATAGATAGATAGATAGATAGATAGATAGATAGATAGATAGATAGATAGATATTAGGTAGATAGATAGATAGATAGTAGACAGATATATGATAGAGGTAGATAGATAGATAGATAGATAGATAGATGATAGATAGATGATTGATAGACAGATATATAGATATATGGTAATAGATAGCTAAATAGATCATAGTCATATATGGAAACAGAAGTTACAATATAAAGATCTATTTAGAAAAATAGACCATAAATCTACAGAAAATATTTGAATGTATTAAGATAGGATACTTAAGTAGGAAATTTTTCAACAAGGTCCAATGTTCATATTTTACAGACTTGAATTTTCAATGTGGTAAATATCTCATGAGAAATTAGAAAATCTTAGGTTAGACAAGATAATGACTACATAGCATATGCTCAAAACCTTTCATTTTCTGGTATTTTGAAAATACAAGCTCCTCTTATATATCTTACAGCATAGTGCCATGTTCACGGAATAAAATATCCTTGGACTCTATTCAAATAATTCTGTATTGTATCACACTCTTGCTTCTATTTCAGATAATCAATTATTTCACATTTTATTTACCCCATTACGATGGCTATTTTAACCTTAGTCATCATATTCATGAACAAATCTAAAATATCAAAGTCATTTTCATTCTCACACTTGTTAACTGTCCTCTAGTTCATATGAGCTACAATCATTTATAAATTTAAGGCATAATCTGAAAAATAAAAAGGGAAAAAGTCTCTGGGCCCAGGCATAACAAAGAAACAAAACCAAAGCAAAATTGTGGTGGTTTGAAAGAAAATGGTTCCCATAGGGAGTGGCACCATTAGGAGGTGTGGCTTGTTGGAATGGGTGTTGCCTTTAGCAGGGAAGTGTGTCACTGTTGAGGTTGGCTTTGAGGTCATATGTGCTCAAGCCATGCCCAGTATCTCAGTTTACTTTCTGTTGTCTGCAGTTCAAAGATGTAGAATTCTCAGCTTCTTCTCCAGCACCAACTGTCTGCTTGCCACTATGTCCCACCACGGTGATAATAGACGGAACCTCTGAACTATAAGCCACACGATTAGTTTTGTTTATAAGGATTTCTGTGGTCATGCTGTCTCTTCGCAGCAATAGAAACAATAGTTATTAGCTTTTTATAGTAAAAATATTAACTCTATTGTAACAAATCTACAAATTAAAACATCACACAACAAGATTAAGGAAGCAACTCAAACAAATGCTTGCTTGATCTGAAAGCCGTTCTGTACAATAAGACTTGCCACTCTAAAATTACAGTGTGTCACCTAGAATTTCACTCTTTCACTGTTGGTTACTGCCTATTGTGCTTTTAAAAACTTATCTACCACAAAGAGAAAGACGGAGAGACAGACAGACAAACAGATAGACAGAGACAGATAAAGATAGAGAGACAAAGCAACATAAATACAGACAGGAGAGAAAAGTGGAGAGAAATTACATAGAAAACAGCTAGCACTACTATATACTACTCTTCCTCTTTCTTGGTCTTCTTAAAAGCTATACTATACCTATACTTAGAGTTTTTTGGCCCAGAGACTTATTATTAACTATGGATGCTTAGCCTTCAGTTTAGGTTTGTTCCCAATTAGTTCTTATAAATTAAATTAACCAGTTTTTATTAATCTATATTCTTTCATGTGACTTTTTACCTTTTCTTAATTCTGTATGCTTGACTCTCTCCATGTCTTGCCGGCATCTCTCATATTTCTGGATTCATCTCCAATTTCTAGCTCTCCCTGGAAGTTCCAGCTATTTCTCCTGCATAGCTATTGACCATTCAGCTCTTTATTAAACCAACCAAAAGGTTTCTTGTCGAAGACACAACTATCCACAACAATATACTAAATGATCAGCACATGGAAAGTCTAAGGGTAAATGCAAATGACACCTCTGAATCTTGAGCTCATTATACAATGATTAAATAATCCTATAATTAAGTCACTTTTGGTAGAAAAAAACTTCATAAATGAACAGTCTAATTTTGTAATTAAGTTAAACATTTTGGAGCTTAAAATATTCTCTAAATTAAGAAATACATTATTGATGACCAATTTTATTCTGAGGATAAATATTTTGAGTATTATTTATTTCACTTATAAGTACTATAAGGATATATTCAGATAACTTTGTGAAATCTGTATGTCAATGGATATGTTTATTCCCTCCTATTGTTTCTCTTTGTTTTATTTGGAGTTATTCTTATAACCTATTTTCACTGAGTTTTGAAATTGAGAACAGTTATGTGTAATTTAATACAATTTAAACTGGACTGTCTTATAACTAATGCTCAGAGATTTTCTGGTGAGATGAAATGAACCACAGATCAGTAAGTTATTCAGATAACCTTGGCTTGGGTATTCAAATTCATTGATGACATATCTATAAACTCATGTGTAGACTGTATCCGTTTTGCTATACAGCTGTCATTATATATCTTGGTATGGAGAAGGAACACAAAATAAAAGACTAAGTAACCAGAGTAATAGAAATCAAAGCCTGCTGTGTCCATTTAATGGCATTCATCACTCTCTTCCAGCCCATACACAGCACAGCACCCCTTACATCTCACTATTCCCACCAGACCATGCACCTCCTTGCATTCCTTAGGTTTCACTAGCTTTTTGCTGATGCTGGTATATTGCTTCATTAAAATAATACACCTACTATTTTTGTATAAAATCTCCTTTCAAAATGTAGAGTTATTTTTCTGTTAGCTTAATTAGATATGGGAGAGTCAGAAAATAATTACTTGTTTTTACAGTACGTATATTACAATTTACCTCAAGAGAAGCCAGAGCAGGGTCAGTAGAAAAAGAGAGACTCTTAATGGGGGCTATTGATCTGAGGGATAATGTATTGATTAAAATAGACCTTTGAATCTGAGTTGCAAAGACACACTGTGTTCTAATTACTCTAACCTTTGGAATCCTCCAATAGATAATAGTTCTGCACAAAGGTTAGAATGGGCTTTAGGAAGGAGTTACTGAATAAAATGTAACTAATGTGATCCAAGAAACTGCACAAGAACAAAATATCAAACTGTGTAGGTTTTCCTCAAGAGAAAAGGCAGGTGAGTAAAGTAAAATTAAATAATTAAAGTTGTGAACATCATCAAACATGTATTTTATTACTCTTAAGTGTGAAAACTACAATTACCAGAGACAGCAGCCTGATAATTCAGTGTTTTATCTATGTAATGCTGGCAACAGTGTGGCAGCCATTTATAAGCAACTTGACTACAGAATCTTTTTGTTAGCTTAATTGTTCAACAATACCCTGTTTAATATCTTGACATGTTTTAGAATCTTGAAATATTAATTTCATTTAAATGACAAAACTGAGAAGGGCTCTCATCAATACTTTCAATATTGTTATTGTAAGGACATCAACTTGTAAAGAGGCTGAACTGAATTAAACAAATGATCAAGTTCTCACACAAAATGGCTACCTGCTATCAGTCAGAGAGTGAGGTCAGTGGCATCTAGATAAAATACAGAGGGTCCTTAAAGTTCTGAGTGAGCCAGTGAAGAATTTCTGTCGTGAATGAGAGGGTAGAGGTGAATGGTCAATGAGATTTGAACATCTGTGCTTGACAATTGGTGATAATTGGTTAGGCTCCACTTAGAGAAAGGAGAATTACCCGAGAGTTGAAGGTCCAGGAAAGGGATTCTAGGAACCTGAGAAAGAAGTCCTTAGGTTGTAAACTAAGAGAAATCTGGGGTATGACTTATATCTCAAAGAGCATAAAAGTTACAGTTGAATTATCTGAGTTGGTCATTTGGGTCAGCTGTAGTTATTTCCTATAAGTATTTACCATGTAAAAAATAAGTCACTGAGACAAAATTCCTGAGCCAAAAAAAAAAAAAAAAAACCCAGAAAGGAATTAATTTTTGTCTCATTGTTTAGACTTGTTGTAAATTCCAGCAGGAAAGTCAGGGTGAATAGCCACTGTCTATGTGACAGATACTATTGATATCATGATGGTCCAGAAAACAGAGAAAGTAGGACCTGAACCAAGGGCCAGGCAGGACCTTCAAAATCCCAGCACTCTCTGCGCTGGTTTGACCAGCAGGACCACATCTGCTGC
>NC_022020.1:69608347-69618829 GCF_000317375.1 Microtus ochrogaster
ACAGAGAAAGTAGGACCTGAACCAAGGGCCAGGCAGGACCTTCAAAATCCCAGCACTCTCTGCGCTGGTTTGACCAGCAGGACCACATCTGCTGCGGTCCCAGTGACTTTTTTAAACTGTGTTATTAACTGGGGACCATCCATTCAAAATATGTGTAAGAAAGAACATTTCATATTCAAGTCTTGTCATGTGATTTAACAGGAAATTGGTTCTACAGAGTACATTAGTGGAACCTGCTGTTCTCTCATGCCAAAAACTGACGTTAGAGGGCAGGAGGTCTACTTAAGACAAATGAAAACTGAAACCACTAAGTTTGGATTCTGGCACCAGACAGGAGACAGTTGTCTTTTCTAACAGTTAAGTTTTAGGATCACAAATTTACCAGCGTAACATAGAGAAGGAAACAAAACAAAAAGTCCTCTCACACAGAGATTACTAGAGATTGCATGCATGTCAAATTAAATATTAACAACTTAACACATACTATGGTTTTGTTCGGAAGAGACCTAGAGCAAGTCAGGTTGGCAGACTGTTGCTGTGATCTTTTAGACAAAATACCTGAGACAGAGAAATTAAGGAAATTCCAAAGTTGCCAGACTCCTTGAAACAAAAGTCCCTTTGAAGCAAGGCAGGCTAAACATTCTCACTCCTCTCGGATGAGAAGACAAAAACCACCCTTCTGATAATAAAAAAGTCTGAGGACTTAAAGCACAATGACACAAAGAAAAATCACAATTGTGTTTTTCCGTGTACAGTGATATACATACATATAAGTCTATGTTCTGGTGAATCAATATTCTGCAATCTTTAACAGTAATTGCTTTTTAATTTGTACTATTTCCCTCATTTGTTCGGAATGCTAGTTATCAAGAAAACTAGATCCCAGCTTTTGAAAATGATTGTGAAACTCTGAAGATGGTCAGCTGCAAGGTGAAAGGAAAAAGAGGAGACAGAGAATGAGCAATAACCTTACTAAGAGTTACATTCTTTATGTCCTTTGTGTAAACGTACCAATAAGAAGTCAAATGTCATTAATGTGCTACAAAGGAAGTCTGAATATCCATGAAAACCAAGAGACTTCAATAGCAGTTTTATTTCATTTTATTTTATTTTATTTTGGGTAAACTTTAGAATTAACTGCACTGAGGCAGGAGGGTCTCAAATTGAAGCACTCTAGATTAAATGGCTAGACCTCGATATAGAAAATAAGCAAGAAAGAAACAAAACAAAAAGAACAAACAAACCATGGAAATCATTTAACAGTATTTTGAATTATAGTTAATTTTACTTGGGGATTTTGTAAACCAAAGTATGATGGGAAATTTTAAATGTGAAGTGTTTTTCTAAAGCCATTTCCCTTTGGTATTTTCCCACCATTTGCATTCTTTTAGGTTTTCTGCTAGAATGATGTAGAATAAATGACTTTTTGATGCTGACAAGTATTTTACGTTTCATTCCATAACGAATTGTTCAGTTTCTGTGACTTTGTAAGCTTTCTGTTGTTTCTGTTGTTGTTGCAATCCAACTTTTTCCATGATTTTCAGATACAGCACATGGCATTATTTCAATTTTCTTATTTTTGCTGAGACTTGTTTTGTGTCAAAGTATGTGGTCAGTTTTGGAGAACGTTCTATGAGGTGCTGAGAAGACACTATGTTTTTGTGTTTGGGTGAAATGTTCTGAAAATGTCAGTTAGCCTGTTTTGTTTATAACTTCAGTTAGCTCCAGCATTTTTCTCTATACATTTTATTTCGTCTGAGTGACTCGTCTGTTGGCAAGAGTTGAGTATTCAAGTCTCTCACTATCAGTGTATAAAGGTCAATATGTGATTTTAGCCTTAACAGTGATTCTTTATGAACTTGGTATTTAGTGCATAGACGTTTGCTATTGCAATGTCCTCTTGGTGGACTTTTCTTTCAGTATACCGTGTCCTTCCCTGTTTCTTCTGATTAGTTTTTGTTTGATGTCTGTTTTGTCAGATATTAAAATGGCTACCCAGACTTGTTTCCTGTGTCCATTTTCTTAGGATATCTTTTTCCTTCATTTTACTTTGAGGTGATATTTATCTTTGATGTTAAGGTATGCTTCTTGGATGGAGCAGAGGGATGGATCCTGTTGTTTTAATCCAATTTGTTGGACTGTGCCTTTTTATTAGGGAATTGAGATCATAGGTGTTGGGAGTTATCAATGCACAGTGTTGGTGGATTCTCATTATTTCACAGGACTTATATAATACTAAAATACTTAAAAGCTGTTATATAGTAAGTGAATATGTTTAGAAAATGTTAACTTTCAATATTTGAAAAAAATTATTCAAAAAATATGTACAGCATTATAAAAACTACAATTCCGATATATAATGAAGACCAATGTTCATCTGCAGGAGTTTGAGCCATATTGTTTCTTGTGGTCATTCTTGTGAGAGCTGATTTTTTTTTTCTTTTGATCATCCACTCTCCACACAGACATTTCTGCCCTGAGAGAAGCTACGTAACTTTTGTGCCAATCACACTAATTGCCAGAGCAATTTGATGAGCGAGCTGTGGCTGTTAGTCACCCATCTTCCAAACCATCAAAAAAGTGTGTGCCACGGAAGAGTTCTTCTGACCCTCGTGAAAGCCTTTGATCATTGGTCAGCCTAAACCTTCTTTGATGCTTTCAGTGATGATAAATTTTTACAGGCAAATCCTAATCTCCTGTTTTAAATGAAGGACAACTTATTTTATCTAAACAGGATGAAAAATAAAAATATGAACAACCAACACAATTAAACACTTGGTAAAACACACATATCTGACATTTTTTAACAATACATTTTAACAGTAACTAAATGGTTATGTGTAAATTGACAGACAAATGCAAATCAGTTTTAATAATAAAAAATAAATAAATAAAACCAATCCATCGCACTATTTACTTTTTAGCATTTGAAATCATTCCAGCAATGAGAGGGTCTGAAAATAAGATAAATTTAAAGGTCATCTTCACTTTAACATCTAGAAATTTATGGTTTATTAGTGTGTTTTAAGCAGGGAGTGGGTTATTAAGCGTCTGTGGAATCTATTAAGGAGGCATGTGTTAGGAAATAATGCATATACTCTCAAAGAACTCCTAAATGCCACATCATGTTCTTGCAGAGTGTGGGGCAGCTTTTTAATAGCCCAATGGTGACAGTGCATATGCATCTAAGGACAATGCACACGCAGAAGAAGCTAATTAACATGGAACACTAATTAGTCCCTCAGTATTTAGCAATGAAGTATCAGCAGCTGTCTTGGATGCCATATGCTAATTAGCATTAATAAACTTCAGAAATAATTGTCTCCATTGTTCTGTGTCATAATACTCCCTCTAATTGTACTTTGGAGAGCATTGCCTATAAATGGTAGCAAGTATTACATAGCATGGCTTGAAGTTTAATGAGCAATTTTCTGTGACTTGTGGCATTAGAAGAGAATATATACAGGAAAGAGAAAAGATTAATGCCAAATTTTAAAGTCCATAATTAAGTTGTTGGCTGGTACCTGTGTCTCTAGCTATTCAAATATTTAGATGAGATTGCTTCTTTGGCTCCAGATTCTTTTTAAGACAATGAAAATGTGAATCATAATCAAGATGTTCTGAATCACTGCCTCAGCCAGTTCACCGCACTTGTTTCAAAGTCTGGCTTCCTTCTTAGATACCATCTGTATCACCACATTGAATGGCGGGAAGTTAGGGGAGAAAGCAAGGCTTCACGTCTTCTGATGTTGGCTAAGCCAATCAGAATGTTCTCAAATTAAATTAATTTAAAATTATATATAAAACATAAATAGTTCATTTTGTGCACATCCTGTAGCACTTACATTCACTAACACACTGAATGCTAAATCAGGGGAACACATTTATTTCCTCATCCACCTATTTTTTTTATCACCATTAACAATCCTTTTTTCTAGCTTTTTTAAATACATAGTATATTACTATTACCTACCTTCACGCTAATAGACAGTTACACAAAAAGGCTTTCTACTCCTCACTATAAGTCTCCCTGTGCAAATGCCGATTCTAAAGGACAATTCATAAAAGTTAAAAAAAAGAATTCAAGTTTAGAAATTAATTTGAATGCAAATTCAATGTATTTCTGACCATTAAAGATAAAAAGGCAACTATTTAGTTTATATTTATATTCAGGATGAAGTATTTAAGCCATAAATAAAACTGGGGTTTGCCTTGAGGCTCTTAATCTTTATCAAGGGAAGAGTTTGTTATTTAGAGGCCAACCCAATTAAACAATTTCTTGATAGCCTTACAGAAACAAAATATTCATGAATGTATGTATTAAAAGCAAGTATTTATTTCTAAAATGTAATCTGTCTTCAGTCTTTTTTGTAACCTATTTAACTCTATTGCCTTAACTGATGTTTCTGCTGGCAAAAGTTAATTGGGGCTTTTATTCTTGCTACTTTTATACTAAAAACTGAACGTATAACTAACATTTTCTTAGCAAACATTCACATGTCATTCCTGATCCGTTGTTTATCTGCATATTTAGAAATTTCTATTATAAAATTGTTATTTTCAAATACTGTCTACTTTTAAACAATTATTCACAGTTTCGTTTAATGAACACACAAACATGAATTAATCAACATCAGTAGTGTTAAGTGAGTCTCCTTGTGAGTCAAGATGTAAATGATATAAGCAAGTATGGAGACCTTCAGAAATACCAAATAAATTCAACTGCTCATTAAGGGAGGTTACTGACTATAAATCTGTGAGTGTCTGAGGAATGATTTCATCTGACCTCTCAGATATGAGAAACACATGACTTAACAATGTAGAGCAGCTTCCCAATACCTTTTTAGTACTTAGAAATGAATAAATAAAATAAAATCCTAGACGTCAACAATGAGAGGAAAAGGGGTTGATAATTCATTGTGACTAAAGGCTTTTTCCATCTTAGTTACTTTACAGAATCATATTTTGCATGGCTATATTGTATGGTTAAATCTACATTTTCATGACAGTAAAGAATTTTAATTTGAAAAACATAATAAATCATAAATTTGAATTAGTACATATTTAGAAGTCATCTCATGATATTTTAATGAGTACTTACTACATAATGTATATGGATCAACACGTATTGCTCATCTCTTCATGCTGAAAACTTTCAAGCTCCTTTTCTCTACCTGTTGTCTTTGCTTTCTTTGACACAGTCTCAGTATGTTGCCTTGGAGACCAGCTAGCCTCCAATTGACAGACACCTACTTGCTGGAATTAAAGGTACATGCCACCATACCTGTCCCTTCTAATTTTATAAAATATCTATATCGCATTATCATTGTCTCTATTACTCTGCTATACAAGAACAAATCAAGAATGCCTTTTCCCAAATAACTTCCATTTCCTTAGGCTCTTCTTTCTTTCTCCAGTCTCTGGCAGCCATCATTCTACTTTCAACTTCTAAGAATTGACGTTTAGGTTCGAGACCAGCCTGGTCTACAGAGCTAGTTCCAGGACAGGCTCCAAAGCCACAGAGAAACCTGTCTCGAAAAACAAAAAAACAAAAAAACAACAACAAAAAAGAATTGACGTTTAGTAAGTTCACAGTGAATGAATGCACGCTCTCTATGACTAATTAATATCAATTAGCATAAAGACTTCAGTTTCTTCCATGTTCATGTGAAAGGATCCCATTCATTTGTTTGGAAAATGAGTGTTCTGCTGTGCCTATGGGCCAAGTTTTTTTTATTAATTCAATTGATGAGCACACCGGTTGCTTCCAACTCTTACCTGCAGTAAATGTTTCAATAATGTTATAACTAGAGGAATATTTTCAATATATTCATTTCATAAACTTTGGCACACCCAAGAGAGGGATGTTAAAATACTAGAAGAAACTCTGTAAGTTTGCTTTCCATAAGGTCTTTACTAATTTACCTTCCCAGAGATGCTGTAAAAGTTTTTCCTCTTTGGCACGTTCTCATTAGTTCTGATGTTTTTCATCTTCTTGATGCTATCCATTCTTTCTAGATATGGAATATCTAGAAAGATAGATTTTAGAAATCAAGTAAAGAGATTTCTTGAGATTTGGGTTTCCATCATGCTCAATGAGGTTGTATCATTTTTCTTATAACTGTTGACCAATCACATATCTTCTGGGAGATTTCTCTATAAGTATATTTGCAAGTGTTTCCTCCCAACTTATTGGTTGTCTATGTATTGTGGTATTTGTTTCCTTTACAGTTTGGAAGCTTTTTGGTTTGAGATAATCCTTTATGTTTATTTTTTGTTTAGTTTCCAATGCTCTAAGATCTTGAAAACAAAATAACTTGGGGAGAAAAAGGGAAAAAGAAAGGTTAAGAATACTTACTGCTCTTACAGAGGACCCAAGTTGAGTTACCAACTCCCATATGAAAACTCACAACTGTTCACTGCAATTGAGAGGATCTGATGCACCTTTTTTATTCTTGAGGCCACTGGAAGCATACAGTGTATACATACACACACATATACTAGAAGAACATTTTATTTTAATTTTTCTCTATGTATGTGTGAATATACAGGTAAACATTTATACAAAATAAAAGCAAGCATTTTAAAAATAATACATACTGACCATTCAAAATCCTGAAACATTTCATTTGTGTTCCTATAGTATTTACGGAATCCTAGCACTTATACTTGAGGTTTTAATTCACTTTCACTGTGACCAATTTAGATAGAAATATAACATTTCCAGATAACAGAATTTGAAATGATAAGCATTTTAATATCATACATCAGCTTATCTCTTTCTCGTACTAGAATAAATTCATCATATTCAAGTCCCTTGGTGGCATAACTGTGGCATTGCTCAGTTTTTCAAGGGAAAGGCTTAGCAGCCTCTATCACAACTAAGTCAGAATATAATAATGTTTCCCTGTACTTATAAATACCAACTAGCTGGAGTCACGCCCGAGCTATTAACTTGTAAAATGTGTTGCTTCCTGGAGAGAATAGATTGGAATTCTGCGACATAAGAATTAAATGAAAGAACTACTAAGGTAAGCAGGGAGTCTACTGGGAGAAAGAACGCCTGAACTGAGAAATATTTAATCTCATGTAACGTAGGCACTTTGAGCTTTTATACATATGCTATCAAAAAAGTATTTTGAGCTACAATTCACACGTATTCTTAAAATTAATTTTTAAGTCACATAACAATTAAACTGCTAAGGGATTTTTGTTTTCATTACAATATCTTATACACTACAATACACAGAAAAAGCAAAGCTAACACTTTATTAGACCTTATAAGAAAATCAAGTATACAAATGTTTGTAATCCCAAAAATGAATTTTTCTGTTGAAATATTTTATTCTGTCAGTGTTTAAATAAGAACAGAAATTGGCAGGGATTTCTATAAAACAATAATTTATTTTCTAAAATTATAGAACAGAAATTGTAGTTATTCTTTATATGATCTTCAAAGGCATTAACACTCAAAATGCATGAAATAATATATCTCAAGTAAAATCACCCTACCGTTTATACACTGTGCTTCAGCAATTACGGAAAAATAAAACCTTGCAAAGTGAAATCTACATTCAAGTAAGACAATAAAATATTTGTCAGAAAATTAGAATACACATTTTTCATAATCATTGTAAAAACCCCTGTTCTCCAATAAAACTAAAATTAAACAGAATGTATGCATGATTTTTTACGTGTATTAAGCAACTCAATGTGCACTGACATAACTGAAACTTTATTTTTAACATTTATTTAGGTTTTAAAGGTTTATTATTTATACACTCAAAACAGGTTTTGAAAACATATTTATGAAATCAAGGAACTCTAATGTATGTGTGTGTGTATTTAAATGTCATGAAATAAGAGAACCAACCTTTTTGAGATTATTAGCAGTATTTTTTTTAATTCACAACATAATAAATTAGTAAATCCATGATTATTGTACCTAAGCAATACCTGAATGAGAAGGCTGTGTATAAAAACTGAGATATGCTCAAGTATCAGAGAGAAGCAGCCAAAGGGCAGTAGACAGTCAGTGCATTTTGGGCTAATTATTAACTAAAAGGGTCGCTTTGTCTTTGTTCTTTTGTTATATTTTTTGAGGTAATAATTTAACTACATTATTTCTTCCACCTCCCTTTCCTCGCCAAACTCCTCCCATGTATTCCCGTTGCTGTTTCTCTGATTAATGGCTACTTTTCAATTGCTGTTTCATGTGTTATTAAAAGAAGGCTCAATAACTAATCCAAACTGCTATTTAAATGTCTTTAATATCAATTGACAGTTACTGAACAACATTAAGTGTCAAGGATGACATCATCACTAGAATTAATATTTTGTGTGTCCTTTAAAATGCTTTTTAAAGTATTAGTAAAAAGAAATGGTTTGGATGGCTGCGAAACTCTTTCATATACATATCCCAGTAACCACTCTACTTTCCTTGTCTTGCCTTAATTGTCAGTATTTTATTATTATCATTATTATTAAAAATTATCACTTCTAAAAGTAACATAGGAAACATCACCACTCCCTAAGGGACTATTGGCAATCAGTGGTTTTGAAGGGGGGAGGATAAACCATTTATTCAATGATATAAACAATAATATGCTGCATCTGCTCCAGCACATAACCCAACATCCATATCTTAATCAGTTAAGGTTTCAACTGCTGTGAAGAGACACCGTGATCACAGCAACTCTTATAAGGAAAACAATTCATTGGAGTGGCTTACTTACCGTTTTAAAGTTTCAGTACATGCATGGTGGCATGCAGGCAGACATGGTGCTGGAGAAGTAACTAAGATTGCTACATCTTGTAGGCAACAGAACTTGACTGAGACATTGGGCGGTATCCTGAACATGGAAAACGTCAAAGCCTGCCTATGCAGTGATACCCTTCCTCCAACAAGTTTGAACCCACTCCAGCAAAACCACACTTCTCATAGTGCCACTTCCTGTGAAATTATGGGGCCAATTACATTCAAACTACCACATTTCAATTTCAGAAGTTTATTCCATTATTATCATAGTGGCGAGCATGGCAGACATAGTGCTGGAGGCATATTTGAGAGTCCTACATTTTCCAGACAAGAGGAATTGGGCTGAGATGCTGGGTGGTGTCCTGAAGAATAGGAAATCTCAAAGTCTGTCCTCATAGCTCCACACTTCCTCCTCCGGCAAGTCTACACTAACCCCAACACAGCCACGCCTCCTAATAGTCCCACTACCTACAAAATTGTTACAATTACATTCAGACTTCCACAGCCCACATCTAACAATAAACTCTAATTAAACTCACAACAAAAGATAGGCAATTAGGAGGGAGACGTGGTGAAAAGTTCTTCAGTGAGAGAGGAATTGTTAGAAAAAAGGAAAGGGGCAAGTAAAATAATGAAATCAATCAGTAAAAGAAAGACATAAAGGTGAACAAGAATGCACTTTTTAATTGAAAAAACACATGCAAAAAAAGAACCCTTTTTTGCAATGAAAAGTTAAAGTTAGCACCCACGTTTGAGTCTCTGGCTAATTTAAGTGGAGCCATGATTATTCTGTGTGACAAAACCTTTCCACTTACTCTACCCATGGCCTTATGTCCATTCCATGCTCAACATCAACTTTATTTTCTACTGTTTAAACAAAAATGAATCTTTTCCAAGACTGAACCAAAAAAAAAAAAAACTAATCCTAAGGACTAAAGCTAAGATACTTTAAACAATACATAAATAATTACTGCATAGCATTAAAGCTTAATGAATAAGTGTTTGTGAGTCTATATTGTTATAGAAATATAATCAATTAAAGAACAGGAAGGAAGTAGGTGTCATGCCCAGGGAATATTTCTAAATAATAAATGGAAAAAAGACTAAGAAAATAGCAAATTATCATTATACTTCAGTAATATTTGCTGCAGGCAATTTCTGTGCATTAGTATGTAAGCTTAATTCAATGGACAAAACTTTAATGATATTCAAGCAAATTTGCATAGCTTCAAGGTATTTTCTCCAGGATAATAATCTTAATTACTAATATATCCAAGTTCCTTACCACTTTCCTCTTTCTGGTAAGTAATTCTTGGTATCTTCTAGTTACACAAATAGAGTATAGGTGCTGAAATATAGAAACATTACACTAGAAGAAACTAATAAAAAGAAAGCATTTTCATCAATTGATCATAATTGTCAAACTAGGAAAAAGTTAAATATATAGATTTTTTTCCTTGATCATATGATATATAAAAAACACCTGTGTATGGCATTTTGAATCCGAAATATTAACCCAACCACAGGAAATCACAAGAAAGTTCAGAAAAAAAAACAAAACAAAACACTGAACTGTATTTTATAAAACACTAAGTAAATATTCATCACCAAACAGAAAACATAACCAGTGAAAATCCAGATGTGTTCTTTGCTTCTGTGGAATAATCCTCATGCACTCATGTACACTGGGAAGGTTTGTCAGTCAGGTCGATTTAATAAAACAC
>NC_022021.1:0-590 GCF_000317375.1 Microtus ochrogaster
GCCTCCTCCTTTAAACATTATCCCCAGTCCCAAATCATTTCCCTATCTTGGCAACTGGTTTGACAACACCTTCAGTCCTCAAAGTGATCCAGATGGAAGAGACAAGGTAGAACTTAGAAACCTCACAGTAAATTTTAAAAAATCAGTTTATTAGGATACAACCTTTTTTTCCTTCAGAGTGAGTTTCTATTTTAATTATCATAGAATCACTCGAACTTATGCTTTTGTTATTTCTCAGGCAAGAGAGAGTACGTCATTCTACATTCCTAATGTTTATCAAATCACTGGGGCCAGGGAATGCCATGGGTGCACGCTGAGTCATGCAAGCTCCCTGTCCATGCTGAGTCACAGGAACACCAAGTTTATGACCTGCTACAAAATCAACATCAGGTACCAGTTCCTCACTGGGACTAGACACAATAGGTCTTGGCCAGTTCTGCAGAGTCGTAGCAAAGCCTATTCTACCTATGTGTGGACTTGACTTGCTTAGGGTCCCTGTCATATACAAGAAGCAGTAAGATGTCGAGAGGGTGACTAGCTACTTTTAATTTTAATTTTCTCCTCTTTGTCAGAAAGCAGAGCTATATGGT
>NC_022021.1:35410-35927 GCF_000317375.1 Microtus ochrogaster
AAAGAATATATAAAGAAAGTGTGGCACATTAGAGTTCTACTCACCAGTAAAAAAATGATATCTTGAATTTTGCATGCAAATGGATGGAAATAGAAAACACTATCTTGAGTGAGATAACCCAGACCCAAAGTATGCATATGGTATGTACTCACTCATTAGTGGATTCTAGTCATAAACAAAGTTTGTGATCCTAGAGAAGCTAAGTAACAAGGTGAACCCAAAGAAAAACATATATAGATCCTTCTGGAAATTGGAAACAGACAAGATTGCCAGGCAAAAGTTGAGATTATGGGGGTGGGGAGGGGAGAGAGGGAGAGAGAAGGGAGAAGGGGAGGGTTGAGGAGAGTTTGGGGGAGTGGGATGGTTGAGATGAAGGAAGGGTGGGTATGGGAGCAGGGAAGAAGATATTTTAATTAAGGGATCCATTTTGGGGTTGGTGAGAGGCTTGACTCTAGAGTGGTTCTCAGGTGTCCACTGGGATGACCCCAGCTAGGACTCTGGGCAGTGGCAGAGAGGG
>NC_022021.1:37013-53947 GCF_000317375.1 Microtus ochrogaster
AAAGTGTTCTTTTCTTGAAAGTAAATCATCATTAGTTAATGAATGATATAAAAACATTCTCTGGTTCCAAATACAATTAAATTATGTTGAAAAAACAAAGAAATCAAAGAAAACATCAGAAAATGGAAAGATCTCCCATGCTCTTGGATAAGTAGAATTAACACAGTAAAAATGGCAATTGTATCAAAAGCAATCTACAGATTCAATGCAATACCAATCAAAATTCCTGCAAAATTCTTTACAGATCTCAAAAGAATATTACTCAACTTCATATAGAAAACCAAAACACCCAGGATAGCCCCAACCATCCTGTACAATAAAGGAACTTCTGGAGGCATCACAATCCCTGACATCAAACTTTACTATAGAGCTACAGTAATGAAAACAGCTTGGTAATGTCATAAAAAGACAGGAGGACCAATGTAATCAAATTAAAGACCCAGATATCTGCAAGCCATAATATTAAGTTGAACCAATACAAGTATAGACATCAGATTTTTTACAAACATAAAATGATAAATCACTATCATAGTCAAGTTAACAGACCCATAAAATCCTTAATGTACTTATAGCTATTCTTTTAAAAATCCCAATCCCCAGAAAGCAGAGATAGGCAGAGTTCTGTGAGTTCCAGGTAGGCCTGGTCTATGTATTCAGTTCCATGTCATTGAAAGTTGCATAGTGAAACCCTGTCTCAAAACAACAAAAAGAAAAAAAGAAAGAAAAGTTTAAGGCCACTACAGTACATGCAAAACACTCAAAAGTCTCTGGAAAACTGTAGTTTTCTCTAGGTCCAGTTTCTTCCTCACTTTGGCCGTGGGTGAGAGGTGGTGTGAGCAAGCATGGCCACACCAAGGCTGATGAGTGCACAGAAGACTGAAGAGCATCTCTGGAAAGAGTCGTCTGCATCCTGTAATAAAGTCGACTTGTGCTTCATCGTGTGTGGGACTGACTCTTCTTTAAACTGGCCATTTCTTACCTCCATCAAATACTCCATCTATGTTGTGACTTTTACACAGATCAATGTTTCTTTCCCCATCCTTTCTTGTTGACCTTGACAATGTACGGTTTTAGGAATGAACTTGACTAGCTCTAGTCTTTAGACATGAGGACCATACAAGGATTGCCAAGGTCTGCTTGTCATAGCTCAGTGGGGCCCTGCAGACTTTCAATAGACATGAGGACCATGCAAGGACTGTGCATCATAGCGCATCATATGTTCAGTGATGAGTATGCAAGCTTTAAAAAAATATCAGCCTACACAGCTAATGAATATCATTTAATATGATAGTTATGCCTTTGGATTTGAGACAGGATCTTCCTGTATAACTAAGGCTGGCCTGAATCTCTTGATTCTCTCACCTCAGTCTCCTACAAAATGAATGTAAGCAGAGGCTGTTTGTTCATTCCTGGCTACCTATCCCAAAATAATCACACAGAAACTATATTAATTACAGCACTGTTTGGCCAATCACTTAAGCATATTGCTAGCTGGCTCTTATATCTGAAATTAACCCATTTTCATTATTTTGTATTTTACTATGAGGATCACAGTTTTCCTGGTAAGATTCCCAGGCATGTGGTTCCTTCTGCCTCTACAGAAAAGACTCTGCCTTCTTTTCTCCTCTATCTCTGCTTAGAGTTCCTGCCTTGCTATATTCTGCACTGCAATAGGCTGAAAGCAGCTTCTTTATTAACCAATGGTAATAAAACGTATTCACAGCATACAGAGGGGAATCCCACATCAGATGATAGTACAGGTGTGTACCACCATACTCAACAAGAGTAAAATGTATTAGGAAATTAGGTATTTAGAACTGCCAGTAGCCTTCAGCTGCATCTTCTACTTCTGGATGACAGGAGAGAAGGGCACTATCCATTTCCAGAGGACAGTCAAGTGTTTGGACTGAGGGTGCCTTTCCTTCACAGCATTAATCACCCTCAGATCCTCTTCATCCAGGAGCCAACTGAGCATCTCCAGCCTGGTGAGGCTGGGCAGTCGGGACACACACTGACTCAGAGCCTTGACAGTGGTGGCCTGAACTTAGATGCGTTCTGGGAGACTCCTGCAGATGTTCAGCACCTGCAAGTTTGGCAGGTTGTCCAGGGTTTGAAAGAAATTTCTGTACCCTTCCTCTGTGATCTTGTGATTCACTGAAAGGTCTAAGGTTTCAAGTTTCTGGAAAGCTCCGCTGGTCACTCCCTTGGCTGGAAAACAAAACATTCATGAAAACAAAATCCTAAGGACTTGTATAATGGTGACACGTTATTGGTACCATTCCCACACCCACAATGAAGAACATGGGACATTCTGAACACGATGTCTTAGAGACTGTTCTTAGACAGCACTAAACAGAGTATTTAAGTGGGCTCCTAGAGGTGAAACACGTGGTTCCAAGTTTGCATGGGCTCCCCCGTGTCCTGTCTTCCCGTCATGCGCTCAGCCAGCCGAGAGCGCCATGTCTAATAAAACAATGGACATTTTGATTTGAACTAATTGGACTTCTTTGTGCTGGCAGAGCTGCCTTTTTTGTTATTTTTTCTTAACACTGTGCACCAAGCTTATAGATATAAGGCAAACTAGAACTGTAAGGAAGGTAGACAAGGTAGCAGAGTTTAATTGATTAACTGATTGATTAATTGATTGAATGACTTTTTGTGGTAGTTGGGATTGAACTCAGGACCTCACACAATCTAAATGAGTACTGCTGCACTGAATCTCCAGCCCCACAGCTGGAGACTTAGACACACCCTCTGGAGTCAACTATGATGGAAGGAATGGAAGCTACCTCAAGTGGAGAATGCTCTTAGCTCCTCCTTTGAGGGTTAATCGTGTGGGGGCCAGGAGACCACACTTAGGAGGATAGGTTCACCTTAAGACAACGAGATTTTCTTCCCAGAATTCCTAGAGCAGTGCCTACCAGCCAAGCCTCCATTAGGTTTGGTGGGGTCTCCTAGCTTTCTGAAATCCATATAAAAAAGGGGCAAAATATCTTTTTCCTAATTCTGTCTTTTTCTTTCAGGTGCTGGTCAATCTGAAAGACACTCCTCATCTAAAGCTCTTACCCATTAGAATCATCAGTGTCTAATGTAAGAAATGGAGAACACCTACTGCAGCTAGAATGTGAAGCAACCTCTGTGGAGGGAGAAAATGGACACAACACCATGGACTGGTTGGCTCCTTTGCTTATTCGTTTGTGCTCAACGTTTCATGGAACCCAGCCTAACCTTGAACCAGGAAATTCTTGAGCCTCCCAAGTGTTGAATCAGAAGCATGTGATACATCTAACCAAAAGTGTGGTTTTAATCAATCTATGTGAGGTAACTCAGAAATTCCACCCCAGAAATAACTAAACATGTACATTGTAAGAGAATGTTCTTAGAAGCATCCACAGAAACCAACGCTAGGAACAACTCAAGTGTCCATTGAATGGACACATAGAGTACAGACATGGTCAGATAATGGAAAATGACACACAGTGAAATAAACATCCTCTGGTCACATGTGTTACTATGAATGTAAAGCACAGACACCTTTTCAGACAACACGGACAGCGCCTATGGCTTAGGATCCTCTTAACATGAAAAGTCTCGTGGCAAATGAATCTCTGGTGAAAGAAAGCAGTGAAGCGGTCATTTGTTGTTTTTTGTTAAATGCAGTGGCTGCCCCTTAATCAATCACTGCCCTAATCAGCAACTGAAACTCAGAAGCTACCGGCAAGTGTTCAGAAGCACTGGCCACAGGGAGGCAGGAATTCTGTACCCTCAGGCAGGAATTCTGTACTCTCAGGCACTGGCTCTACCAAGGCCGATAAAGGAAACTTTATCTAGATATCTATCCCTCTACAGAACTCGGGATTCAAAGGTTGAGGTAAAATTCTGCACTCTCAGAAAGGCTGAATAGCAAGCAACTCACCCAACTCACATTTCCTGGAAAACCAGGCATACTTCTGCTCAGTCCCCACTTAAGAACTCTAGCTACACATGGTTCCTCCCTGCCACTTCCTGTCAGCTAGTGGCTGGCTCAACCTCCTGACCCCAGCTTAATTTTATTTTCAAACAAATGCAACAGGTAATTGCACTGTTAACAAAAGCAGCACAAAAATTAACACATTTACACAGTTATAATAATATTCCCCAGCAGTCTATGGAGGAAGTGGAGGGTGCACATGGAAAATGGACACAGACCAGGCGTCTGGGCACTGCGGAAGGTCTGTGTCATCATCTGGTTGACCCTACACTTACTGGATAACAACATTTTCAGCAATGTGAGCAGGAAAATGGATCCAGTTCTACACTCCAGCGTGTTGCACTTTATTTACATATTATCCATGTTTAATTGCCTAACAGCATCTGCCAGGTGCCTGAAACACCAAGTGTCAGAACACAGATTTACTGGTCCTGTGTGTGTGTGAGAGAGAGAAAGAGGCACTGGGTTCAATTCCGAACACTAGGAAAGTAACCCACGGGTGGATGGCTCCTATGCCTCTCTAAAAAAAAAGGCTGTTGACCTTGCCAGTCCAATCAGGGTGAACCCGAGGCTGGAGGACACGAGAGGAAACACTAGTTGCGGACATGAGGAACAGTTTGGAAGACTTTCCCATTCTAGACGTTTGCAGCAGACAGCTCCAATGATGCCACTGCTTCCACACAGGAGAAACCGTTTCCCAGGGAAACTCACCGATTTCCATCACACTGTCGTCATCCAAGGTGTGGTGAAAGGCAAGAACTCGGAGACACTGAAGCTGCAGACACTGCCGGACAATCAGTCTGGCCACTTGCTGGATCCCATCCCCAGTGGGAAGGAACAGTTCCTCCAGGTTCCTGAGAGAACCCAGAGCCTGGGCTGAGGGAGACACCACAAAGCCATCTTCAGCAGCTGTCCTATCGTGAGCAGCTATGACCTGGACATCTGCAGTCTAGGAACCCCATTCTCCTGGTCACTTCCTCTTCACGGAAAAGAGAAGGGGTCAGCACACAGCTGTTCCTGCCTCTCTGCAGCTGGCTCCTCCATCCTCCCTAACCTGTCTCTCAGTACAAGTCCAGACTGTCTCCCCTTTTCTGCTCTCTCTTCTTAATTGCAGCCTCCACTGCAGGTCACTCTCCTAGCTGCACAGCGTCTTCAGCCTGTTCCCCTGCCATCTGCCTCCTGCCATCACTCTGAGGACATCCACCCTCCTCACTAAAGCATGGTCCACTACTCTGACAGCTCCCACCCCTCATCCAATCCTCCTTAGCATATACTCTGTAGATCACATGGTCACTGAGTCTCTACTGTGGCCTCACAGAAACTAATTAGAAGACTTTCTGCCATGAAGTAATATTCCAGATTAATCTTTGGCTTTCCCCAACTCTGTGTAGCCCTGGCTAGCCTGGAACTCCCTTTGTAGACCAGGCTGGCCTGAAACTCACAGAGATTCACCTACCATTGCCTCTCAAATACTGGGATTAAAGGCATTCACCACGACTGCCTGGTTGGTTAGTAAGTTGATTTCTTTTATTTTTATCTCATGTGCATTGGTGTTTTGCCTGCATTATGCCCCTGTGAGGTGTTGGGTCCTCTGGACCTGGAGATACAGACAGTTGTGAAATGTTATGTGGGTGCTGGGAATTGAACCACCAGATCCTCTGGAATTTCAGTCAGTGCTCTTAAGTGCTCTTAACCACTGAGCCATCTCTCCAGCCCACACAAGGCAATGAATTTTAAAAAGGAGGACATACCGTCATGAGATGGGGGCAGCTCTCAGACTGGCACAGGAATCTGGACACTTGCCTCCTGACTGGTCTGGTGCACCCTGGGGTGTGGCCTTTCCCTAGGGTGCTCATCTTCCCCGTCTCTTTTCTGTTTATGTTCATTTACTTATGTCAGGTTTGTGTTTGGTGGATGGGCATCCACGTGTCACAGAGCATTGTGGGGGTCAAAGGACAAGTTACAGGAGCTGCTTCTCTCCTTCCACCACGTGAGCCACAGGGATCTAACTTTGATCCTTGGACTTGATGTGACACATTGACCACCTGAGCCATCTGGCCGCCCCACCCTCTTTTTCAATGCTTGTAAATTCTTTCTTCAGTAGTGAGGAGACCTGGCTCTCATACTTCATGTCTGATTGCACAATACTGTGTGATACACGTTAGTCGTTCTGGTGCCTGATTCTGTCCCTGCTATTTGAACACATTGAATTATGCATCCACCGTCCCCACAACAAAAGACATACAGGGACACATGAGCATGTACACGTTCAGACATACATATGCATGTTGTCTCCACAGAAATGGAGAGAAAGAAGCAAGAAGACACCCGGGCTCTCCTTATGTAAAGCCTTTACAGTAAAGGCTGAGCAGAGCTGTGAAGAGAGCTCTGTTCCCATAGCAAACTTGTCCCCTCTTTTTAACCCTTTAGAGCGTTTCCCATAAACACTATATTCAAAATCATTTCTTCCTTCTTTTTTCCCCTTTGCTTTGGTTTTTGGAAACAGGGTTTTTTGATTGGCCTTGGCTTTCTTTTAACTTGCTCTGTACCCTATGATGGCCTCAAACTCAGAGATCTTATTGCCTCTTCCTTCGGAGTGGATGAGGGACAGATGAATTGGCACAGTGCGATCATGACCACATTCTCTCCTAAGAAGCCAGTGAGTCTGATAACAGTGCATTTAACGAGATCAAGTGTGAGGATGTGTGGGACCTACAGTGACGGCATCTGGGGGTGATCCTGGGCATCACTATGGTGTCCTCCTAAGGACCAGCATGGCTGGTACAGCAAACCCTCTGTATCAGCAAATTTCACCAGCCACTGGTTCAATTTTTAAAAATCCTGTCTGTGCCAAATGTGTACAGACATTTCTCCCACATCATTATTCCCAGAACAACACAGAGTAACACCTGGTTACATAGCATTTACATGGCATTAGGCACTGTAAGCAGTTGAGAGATGGTTTAAAATATATGGAGGATATGTGGGGTCATGGGCAAACAATGCACCATTTTACATGACAAAGTGAAGGATCTTCTAGTGCTAACATCAGCAGAGGTCCTGGACCCGGCTGCCGTGGATGTCAAGGGACACAGCTCACTTTGTCATGGGTTCACTGAAGGAGGATGAGGAGAGAAACATTGTTTTATAAACTTACCAAATGTTTCTGATGTTTCCTTATCTGGAATTTGTTGACATGTAAGATTTAATACCTTCAGTGAAACAAACTTTGGCAAAATATTGACTAGGAAAGGGAAAATAAATTTAGTTAGTTCAGATAAGTTTCCTGTGACATGGAGAAATACTGTGGAAATAAGAGTATCTTTTGAGATAAAGGTGATATGATATTTCGATTGAATTACTATGACTAGGCACATGGAATGTTTACATTGTAGACACAGATCACTTCACTGCTGAGAAAGCCTCACTGAAGTCAGTGCTGTCATGGTTTCTGTGACATCAGTTGCATCTGAACTCTAGAGTATTTAATGACTTTGTACACAGGAGCACCTGAAGTCAACACTGTATCGTTCTTACCAAATGGCATGGTTTCAAAGCATCCTCCAGAAAACTCAATCTCTCTGAGTTTCTTGCAGGAAGCAAGCACAGTCACGAGAGACTCAAAATCCGAAAAGAAAGTATCTTTCAGACAGAAAACATGAAGATTTGGAGAGTTCTGAATCAATTTAACTGGAAAAGATGAAGGAGTTTCAGAAATTAGAGAAGGTTACAAATTCCTATCCAAAATGACCTCTCAATCCATATCCCAGCCACACCAATTAAACAGGCAGTGACGCAGTGATCTAGTGCTCAGTCCACGGTGGGCATGTGCTCAGCTTCTGCAGCTGACTGGAGAGCAGATGACCTGGGAAAGTTCCTGGCCCTCTCTGGATCAGTTTTCTCTTCTCCATATTTCACCTTCACCATTAGCACCCTGATGTCTCTGTGTTTGCACACTGCCCTGACACAGCAGGAATTCTTAACAGAGAAATGAAAAAGAAAGGACAACTCTGAAGCACAACTTAAAAAATATGTAAACTTATTTATTTTGTCTACATGTATACGGTATTTGGGGTGTCATCCATGTGCCACAGCACATATGCAAAGTTCAGGGGAAAGTGGGAGAATTGGCTGCTTCCTTCCACAATATGGATCTGTGGGGTTGAGGTCATCAGACTTGGCAGCAAGTACCTTTTCTGCTGATCGATCTTCCCAACCTACAAAATATTTTTGTTTGTTTCTTTTGTTTATTTTCAGATAATGTTGTCTCTCTGGAAGACTGTAAATAACTCCATTTATAGAAATAAACTGGCCTAGTTTTCCATGTCCAGGCCAGTTTATTTCTATAAATGGAGTTATTTACAGTCTTCCAGAGAGACAACATTATCTGAAAATAAACAAAAGAAACAAACAAAAATATACCCACACATTGAGACAATGGGGATGATCTTTCAGGAATTCACCAAGACCAGCTAGCCTGGGTCTGAAAAAGCATGGGATAAAACTGGACTTGCTGAACATAGCAGACAATGAGGACTACTGAGAACTCAAGAACAATGGCAATGGGTTTTTGATCCTACTGCACATACTGGCTTTGGGGGAGCCTAGGCAGTTTGGATGCTCAACTTACTAAACCTGGATGGAGGTGGGCAGTCCTTGGACTTCCCACAGGTCAGGGAACCCTGATTGCTCTTCAAGCTGATGAGGGAGAGGGACTTGATCGGGGGAGGGGGAGGGAAATGGGAGGTGGTGGCGGGGAGGAGGCAGAAATCCTTAATAAATAAATAAAATTAAAAAAAAAAGAAATAAACTGGCTTTGATGTTGTGATAATCCTCCTGCCTCAGCCTCCCAAATTCTGGGGCTACAGGCATGAAGTACCATGCCTCACTCTGGTCCCATTTTTTACATTTCTTTAGCACTCAGTGTTCAGGGTTTTTCAAATTAAGGATCTGTGGGTGCCTGAGTCACTTGCTAAATGCCATGACCTAGAAAGAGGCTGCACAGCTGTCCACCAACAGGAGCCTGGGATGGAGGGAAACGGAGAAAAGTTCCAGGTGGCCCCATGTCAGATTTCCTTCTCCCTCAGCAGGCAGATCTGCAATTCCACTAAAACAACAGCAAAAGAAAAGAACCCCACAAACTGCTGTGGGAAGGAAGTGTGTTGGGAGTTTAAAGGTCAGGCCGTGGACTCAAATCTTCTCCTTTGAGGAAGCATTTTCTCAGCTGGACAAACCTGAGCAGTCTCTGACCTCAATTTCCCAGTTGAAAACCAGCAACAATCATTGGGGGGGATGAAGGGTGAGTTAGCATTTGTGAAGAGCTCAGAAGAGTCACAGACATGTCAAGATCTCGAGGTTACAAATGATTGTCTGCCCTCTTCAAGAGGAAGAGCGCTGCTCCTACAGCTTCCCCAGGACATGGTTCATGCTGTCTGGCCCACAGATGTTTTAGCTACTGATGATTTAATGATTCTAATGATTATCAGCTAAGTAGCTTTTCCAGCTGAAACACGACCTTGGGAGATCCAGGCACAATCCTTACCCAATTTGGAGATGTCAGACTCTGTGGAAGTTTCGATGCATAACTTCTCCATGTGGTGGAGGTTTGGGAAATCTCCAGGGATGACTGAAAGCACATCTGGTTTGCCAGTTAGTCTCACAGAGAGTTCTTTCAAGTTTGGGAACTTGTCCAAGTTACTGAAGAGTTGATCTGGAAAGCAGCACAGTTCCCATCACTCAAGAGTACCAAGTGGAAGTTCTCAATTGTGCTTTGATTTTTAGATCATTTCATAAGAAAACTTCTCAGAGATTTTAACATTAAGAAGCACATCCATGAAGATCCTGCATCTGCTGGTCATATATAGGGAAATGCCTGTGCTATTCTCTAGATTCACAAAATAAATATCAGGGCTCCCCAGCCAACAGTATGGGACCAAACTGGTTTTGCACATACAAAAAAAAAATACAATTGGAGCTCAACATATATAAAAATATAACTCAGAACCAGTGATGATGGTGTACAAGAAACCAGAGGCCTTGAACCAGACTCATAGCAATGAACATTTGCAAGTAAAGCTGATTGGACAAAAGGATATAATGGTGACATCGTGACTCCCAATGCCACCAGGACAAATGAAGAAGTACTGGAGAGGTGGGAAAGATGGAGGAGTAAAGAGGGTTTTTTGGTGTAGTTTTGTTTTTTTCTTTTGGACTTTTGTTTTTCTCTGTGGTTCATTTGTTCTGGTTTGGTTTGTGTTACAGAATATTTATTTAACTATGTAAAGTTGTATTGCTAATTTACCTTGCCTACCTAAGGCACCTGATTGGTCTAGTAAAAAGCTCAATGACCAATAGAGAGGGAGGTGGTTTAGGCAAAATTTCCAGGCAGGAAGAGTAAGTAGGAGGATGAATTTCAGTTTGAGAAAGAAAGAAAAAGAGAAAACCAGAAGACACAAGGGGTCAGCCAGTCAGACACAGAGGAAACAGAAAAGTAAAACATACAGAATGAAAGATAGGTTAAAGCCCCAGGTAAATTGTAGATGAATAGAAACAGGTTAAATCAAGTTACAAGACCTAGTGGGACAAGTCTAAGCTAAGTCCGAGCATTCATAATTAATAAGTCTCTGTGTCATTATTTGGGAGCTGGTTGGTGGCCCCCAAAAATTCTAACTACAGGTTTGTTTTGGAGGCAGGCAAATGGTAGGACTGGGAGGTAAGCAAGTTGAGGTGCATATTGTGAAATTCCTAAAGATCCAATAAAGAACTTATGTTTCAAAGAAAGGAAAAAGGAGGATGATGCAGAGCAAAGCATACTAGAGCATATAGCGGGCTGCTGATGATCAAAGCTTTGTGAGAAATGACTACAAAATTTACAAATCAAATATTTATGGTAGTATAAAAACTTGGAAATGAATTGAAGGAGAGATAAGTCAAGTCCAGGAGCTGAAAAGATGGCTCAGCAATCAAGTGCTCTTGTTTTGCAGAGGACCCCAGTGAGGTTCCCAGAACCCACATCAGGCAGCACACAACAGCCTGTAACCAAAGCTCCAAGAATCTGCCATTCTCTTCTTAATTCTGAGTTACCCACATACATGCACATGAACACATACACACACACAAAAGAAAAAAAACGAAATAAATATTTTTAAAAAAAATCATTAAAAAGTCTATTAAAAAATCAAACATTGCTCAAGGCAGTGGTTCTCAACCTTCCTAATGCTGCAACCCTTTAATTTAGTTCCTCATGTTGTGCTGACTTCCAACCATAAAATTATTTTCGTTGCTACTTCCTAACTGTAATTTTGCTGCTGTTATGGACCATAATGCAAATATCTGATATGTCTGATGATCTTAGGCCACCGATCCTTGTGAAAGAGTCATTCCACTTCTCTGAGGAATCGTCTGGCACACAGTTTATCCCTGCTGCCATCTTAGAAGAAGACATAAATATTTACTTGTATAAAAAATCCTCTGCAGAGCTAAATCCCCTCCTCCTTCAGGCAGCCAGGGTGCAGACGATTCTCCAGCATCGTCTTCCACTCAGACCATCATTTACCGATAACAAGCAATCCAAACTTATTGACAACCTTGGGAGAGGAATGAGGACGAGAGGGATGGTAATGTTTTCCTAGTTTTGTCTGAGTGACTTCAAACCCATCCTGTGATTCAGGACCTTTCACTGATTTATACACTGCCCCAAACAGTGAAAGTGATCAGATCTCTTCTCTCAAGACACATTTATGACCTTGTGCCTGAGAAGCTTCATTCATCTAAAACTCAGAATGAGAAAACACAGTGTCAGCCAGAATGGGTATGTGACACTCAGGGTTACCTGGTAACTGGTTTGTTCCTGAGACCTCAAGAGACTGCAGGGCAAGCAGGGTAAGAAGCAGCTCCTGTTCTGCTGTGCTGAGCTCCAGTCCACACATGGAGCACTTGGTGACAGAGGACTTATGAAGCTCCAGAGCAGGGTGGATGCTTTCAAGAAAGCCATTGCTGTGGTTCAAATGGAGTTCGATATTCTGTGATGCTGAGAAGACTTCCATTAGGAACTGGAGCAGTGCTCCGTCTGCAGGATCCATGTTGGCTACTGCAATTTCCAGCCTAGGGATCTTGTACCACTTGGGTGACAGTTTCCAATAGCCAGCACTGATGTTGGGTGGATGCAGAGGTTGGCTGTTTATAAAATTCCTCACATTATCTTCATTTTTAGCTAAATTTTTCACCCATTCCTCCATATGTTCAAAGGCAGGAGCGTAGTCCTCATCTACTGTTGGTGGCTGTAACGTTTCCAAACATTTTTCCATGACTGAGTAACCTAGTCTGGGTGGCATTTTCTTTCCATGTATGAAGACTTTTACACTCCTCAAGAGTAGCAGGCTCTCTGGTTTGTCCTCAAAATACTGGAAATTCAGGACATTCAAAGCCAGTGTTCTCCCTCGAAGGAACTGTGAAATAATTGGAGAACATGCAGTGACCGTGTTGCTTTCATAAGCAATGTTTAGAGCAACGCTCAGCAGATGTTCTGAGGTGATTGAGGAAAAAACTTCAGGATATACCTGCCACATTTCTTTAATTAACTTCATCATCTGAGGAGTTTTTTGATGGAGCTTCCCGTAATCCTCATTTTCAGACATGTTCTCCAGCGACTCTTTATCATCCACCAACTGAAGCAAGTGAGACACAACCATTGGCGCTGCCTTTGATGAAGAGTGGCTGGAGACATACTTCAAAAAATTATTGTAGACACTCATTGCTTTCAAGGGTGAGTTAATCTGTCTCAAATAATCAAGTCCCAGATCTTGGTCTTCCTTTCTTTCTGAACTCAGGAGTTCAGTCAGCCTCATGGCAGCAAGAAATTCTTGGAACAAAGGACTTAGGAACCGATAGACTGGGCTCAGTCTCTGGGCTGTGAACTTACTCATCAGGCAGGTGGTCAGATCTTCATCTTCATCAACTCCTGCTTCTGTGAGGTCCTCACTACTGAACTCAAAGCAAGATGAGAAAAGCCCTCGCAAGGCCAGCTGACCACACAAGGACACAGTGGCCCTGAGAGGCTCAGGCGTAGCCTTGTGCTGTAAGGAAAGGTATTTCATATAGAACTTGAAAACTGCCACATTGTGAAAGGACTGGTCAGAAGGATTTTGAAACCAGTTAGCACAGACTGCTGCCACGAAGAGGGGGGTTTTGTGAATTCCCTGCAAATCTTCATTCTTTCCTAAGTATTCCATAAACTTTTCCACACGGGTTATATCATGTGAGAAGACCCTCTGTAGTACAGAGACAGTATTATATAAGGGAAACTCTTGGATCTCTAGGATTGTGTCTAGGTATGGGCGGATGGACCTGGCCCTGTTTGTATGGACAGCAATCAATAGGCAGGTTCGTGACAAGTGGTTTTTTGTAATCAGTGTTTGTATGGCTTGGGGCAGTGAGTCCATCCCACGGTAGTCATCCAACAGGAACAGCACCCGGTGCCTTAGCTGCTGGATGCTGCTGCTCAGGCACATGTCACTAACGCATCCTCCTGCCTCTAGGAGTTGGGCACCGATGATGTCGGCCAGCCCCTGGTCTGGTCTGGTGGACCTCAGGGAGATGTAGAAGACCAGCTGGAACCTGTTCAGCAGGGGACAGTATCCTGATGCCCAGAGGAAAGCTGTTTTCTTCAGGAAGGTTGTCTTCCCACTGCCGGTCTCCCCCTCCACACACATGACAGAGCTGAGGTTGGTGAAGACCTCAGGAAGCATCATGGCCTCTTGCACTGGCCTGCTGATGTGCTTTGAGATGATGAACAGATCACACCCAAGCAAGTGGTCAGTGCCTAGGCTGGAACACACCTCTGGCAAATCCATGAGGCGGAAAGTGGCTTTGGTGTAGGCTCTTCTCAGCTGCTCACTCAGACTCTCTGCCTCTTGAAACCACTGGGCTTCCCTGGGAGCCAGGTCTGTGGAGAGGAGACAGGCACCACTGGATGGACATTCACTTCCCTGGGCTTCACTTGGAGCATCATCTGTGAAGGGAAGAAGGGAGACCCCGTAGGAGATGCAGTCAAACCCCTCAATCCTAAAGCTGCGGTGTCTGTTACATTGTTCTGCCTGTTTGCTAGGGACAGATTAGGACTTTCCTCCAATGTCCATGATCTCCCTTTAGAACCTCTCAGACCTTTTCATATCATCAGAATGTGAGGTCATGTGTCTAAGTGTTCTATTTGACCTGGGGACTTAGACATAATGTGTGCTTATCAAGAATACTCTGCCATTCCAACTTCCCATTTAAGATCTCAGGAAACTGGCTTGCTGCACAAAGCCTTTAACACTGCCTGGTTGGGACCTGACACAAGGACTGCTGTCATTAGTCCTTAATTCTCAAGATGTCACAGGAATGCTGACACTCTCTCCTCCACAGTACTCTCCGTGTCTGTGCTCTCCTCTCTAGAGCTCCCTGGACAATCACAAATACACTTTCCTCTCAAATCCCTAGGTACAAACACACACAATCCCATACTGCTTTCCAGTGCTCACCGGCCATGGTGGAGTGAACTGCCGCTGGGTCCCCATGATTGCTTTCCCCTGTGCTGTCCTTTGAACGAGAATCCGTTATTAAATCAAAACTGGGTCTTAAATCAAGATTGGATATTATGTTATCACTGATAACATAATCAATATTATCAACCAAATTGATAATACAATCAATCAAAACCCAACATCTTCTAAACACAGCCTACACTCGGTGCTGACTGAAGGAAGAGTGCTCCAGATATGAAAGAGTTAATTCACACGTCTGCAAGAGTGTGTTCCTAGATGGTGCATGCATGGGATATACATCCTCTCTATGGGTGAGTGCTATGGGGGTAATCAAAATTGTAGCTTCTAGAACAAGAATGGTCCTGCAAAAACATTAAGAATTGCCTGTATCCTTTGTCATTAGCAACTACATGTTTCATATCAATGCTGGGAAGCAGAAAGGTTATCACACACACACACACACACACACTTTTGTGGGGTTCTGTTTTGTATTTAGAGAGTCTCATGTAGTATAGGCCGTTCTGGAATTCCATATGTTGCCAAAGGTAGCGCTGAACTCTTCATCTTCCTTCCTGAGTTTCCCAACCCTGTATCATAATCATGTGCTTCCCACAACCCAGGCTTCATTGCTTCATTGTCATTTTTTTTTTCTTTTCTGAAACTCCAAACATGTCTCTCCATTCCCAGTTTTGTTCAGAGTTGAAGATTGTGTGTGTGTGTGTGTGTGTGTGTGTGTGTGTGTGTGTGTGTGTGTGTTGGGGAACATCTAACAACTGAGCTACATCCCCTGCACTTTTAGTTCCATTTTCAAATTTCCAAATATAAGATCTTTATTAAGTGAACCTGAAATCGCTCTGCTGTTTTGTTTTCCTCTACTCTTCTTCTGTTATTTTGTTGGTGTTTGTTTTGTTTTTTGAGGTGGTGTCTTATACTGTTGTCCAGGCTAATGTTGAATGCCTGACAATTCTCCTGCCTCAGATTCCAGATTGCTGTCTTACAGACATGCACCACCATGCCCAGCTTTGTTCTCTCTCTGTGGGATGAGAAACTGCATACTCATTACGACAATGTCGACAATGTGAGGTGTTTTGTGTCAGCAATGAACTGACAGTATCAGAGAAACATCTGGGGTCAGACCATTGTCTGACTTCATGATTTTGCTGAGCATTTGAATGTGTTAAGAATCATGTCTGGAGACCAGGGATACAGCTCACACATAGATTCCTTGCCTAGCTCACACAATACCTTGGGTTTGATCTCTTGAATTACAGCAAAGAACAAAAGTTAAATAGGAATGGTGGCACACAATTGTAATTCCAGCATTTGGAGGGTTGAGGCAGGAGGATCATAAATTCATAGCCAGTCTTTAAACACAGTAAGTTCAAAGTCAGCTTAGGCTACACAGTAAGAAACTGTCCCTAACAAAACTGCAAACAAACAAAATAAAACTTGCCTTGCGATCCCCAAAGAAGTTAAGAAGCCAAACCTACTGCCCTCCAGTGATCACAGAGGGGGCCCAGTTAGTCTGGATGTTAACAGAAGTAAGAATTTCTAAAAGAATTTCAAAACAGACTTCTCATAGGAGAAGGGGTTGGCTGTGTGTTTCACAAAGCTAGTTAGTGTGTGTCCCTTGTCCACCCGAAGTTCCTGTGTGCATTTATCACTTGCTAGTACTTATTAGATAGCTGTAGAATTTATTTAATAATGACACATTTACAATTGGCAATTGCTCATCAAAACAGTGTTCAATCACGGGATCATACTCTGCCGTGTCAGAGAAGGGGCGGGGTCTATTACCATGGCTTCTGGAAGTGCACAGTGGCTCTGAAGGGCTGGACTCACTTCTGCAGAGGACTTCAGGTTTTGGAGAAAGACACAGCTAAACAGAGGAGATAAAAGCAACAAAATCGTTCCATGCAAGTAAGCATTTGTGTTGGGTTTTTAAGAAACGTGAAGATCTGTGGCCAAGAATGAAGTAGAAAGCTAACATTTTCAGTGATTCTGTCAGTGTTGGGTCATATGAGACATTCACACTGTTACTTTTAATAACATGCTGAAAGTGGTTTGTAAAGTAATGGTACGGATAGCCAGGGAAAGTTTTGGGATTAGTACACAGTTAATGCTTGACCATGAAACCAGGTAAAGTGAGCTTGAAAAATAAAAAACAGTAACCCAGCACTGTGGGAGTAGAGGCATGAGAATTACTGGGGCTTGCTGTATGCTAGCTAGCTCACGTTCAGTGAGAGACCCTGTCTCAGGGGAACAAGATGGGGCTTAAAGAAGAGGAGGAAGCTTGCAGAGGGTGATGGCGCACACATTTAAATCCAGCACTCCAGAGGCAGAGACAATCAGATCTCTGAGCTTAAGACCAGCCTGGTTTACAGAGTGAGTTCCAGGACAGTCAGGGCTACACAGAGAACCCTGCCTCAAAAAAAAAAAAA
>NC_022021.1:54865-56094 GCF_000317375.1 Microtus ochrogaster
AGGCTGAGCAGAAAGAAAAAACAAAACAAAACAAACAAACAAACAAAAACCCATAAAAACAGTTACATCTGCTGGGAAACTCCCTGTAGAGTGGATAACTTTTTTGCCAGAGGAAGAGGAGATTGCTACATTTCTCCAGTGGGTTCCCTATAGCAGAGCAAAGCAGAAGTAACATCTTGTGCCAGAGCAGAGCAGAGCAGAAGAAATGGATCATTCTGTTCTGACGTTCCCTTCCGGGAACAGGGTAGAGCTTTCTCGTGGAGAGGAGCAGGATTGCTACACCCTGCATGGAGCCCACGCCCCGCCACACTCCAGCTCCAGGTATAGCCTGACTTCCCAACAAGCCAGGATACCTTTCCCTCCAGAGCTGTCCCTTCACAGTTCCAGGTATAGCCTGACTTTCCAATGAATCAGGATACCTCTCCCTCCATGTATCTCCCTACAACACTTGAAAAAAACAAAACTCTCTTGATAGTCTAGAGCAAGTTCTAAATACAACTAGATTGCCTCCCAATTTACCATCACAGGGATTAAAAAGAAGGTCTCTATGTTTGCAACACTTTAGTACATTCTACATCAAAAGAAAAAAGAAAAAAATGGGTCCTGGAAAAATGGCTCAGTGCAAGAGCATTTGCTGCTCATGCAGAGGACCAGGTTTGGTTCCCAACACCCATATCAGATAGATCACAACCTCCAGCAACTCTAATTCTAGAAGATCCAATGCCCTCTTTGACCTCTGTGCATGGATATTATTCCTATTAAATTTAAAAGCTAAATAATTGTTTAAAACTTTACATTTAAGCTGGGCAGATGGTAGTGCACTCCTTTTATCCCAGCACTTGGGGGGCAGAGTCAGGCAGATCTCTGTGAGTATGGGGTTAGCCTGATATATAGAGTGAGTTCCAGGACAGCTAGGGCTACACAGAGAAACCCTGTTTCAAAAAACTTAAACTAAAAAAAAAAACCTTTACATTTAAAAGTTAAATAATTAGACTTAAATATTTCTAATGCAAAAACAGTTTAGTGAAATTTTAGGAATGCATTCAATGCACACAGGACACAACTGTGCAACTGAACAAAGACTGCAGAGACATAACACTGTTACAGATTTTCATGCCTTCAAAATGATACCATAGCAAAAGATTTTTATTTCCCAATTACAAGTGCTAGCTTTCTAAAATAGATTGATTTTACACAATTCATAATTTAATAAAATATTTAGCCGGGCA
>NC_022021.1:57094-58305 GCF_000317375.1 Microtus ochrogaster
AGTTCAACAGCACATACACCTGTCAACTCTCAAGCACATAGCTTTAGATTTCTCTAGTGAAATCCCAATTGCATCTCCAATTGGATTGTGTGGCAAAGTCATGCACAGGTCACCAGGGGCAAAGCTCACACAGGACTTTGGTCCTTCAATGGGTGGTGGTCAGCAACAGTCACTGAACGCTCCTGAGTATAATGTGCTTTGATGAACACCCTCTCCCAAGTCAGCCATCCTGAAAGATTTGCCATCAGAATCTGAAACAGAAGCTCCAAGAGAGCCAAGATTTCTGTCTGATTTGGACACCAGTGACTTTCACAGACATTGGTAAACAATAAGTATTTGTTTAATGAATTAGTCAGAAAGAATATACTTGTAGCTGGGGGTAAGTAGAAGAACAAATATAAAAGCCTCTATACAAGAGAGATTATGAAGAATCACTTGTCTCTTCTCACATTATTGGGCTTTGGGATAAAGCTTTTGTACACTGTAAAGATTTGTCACTCATATTGGTTTAATTAAACATTGATTGGTCAGTAGCCAGGCAGGAAGTATAGGTATGGCAACCACACTAAGAGAATTCTGGGAAGAGGAAAGGCAGAGATGCAGTCACCAGTAAGACACAGAGGAAATAAGATGAGAATGCTTTACTGAGAAAAGGCACCAAGCCACATGACTAAACATAAATAAGAATTATGGGTTAACTTAAGAAGTAAGAGGTAGTTAGTAACAAGCCTGAATAATAGACCAAGCCTCTGTATGTTTCTTTGGGACTGAATGGTTATGAAACAGGCAGGGCAAAAAACTTTCATCTACAAATGGTGCCCAACGTGGGGCGAGAATTACCACATAAAGCCAGAGAAAGCTTAACAAAAAGAATTCTAGACAGACAAGAACAGAGTCAAGCACAGCTTCTTGGTAACCATCTTTTCTCTAGTAGGCTCTGTTTGCTACAGGCAATCAGAAGTGTGGCTCCTTTAAGAGAGGCTTCCTGACTCAGCTTTAGTAGAAAACACCTTGCAGCTCTTTTAAGAGGCCCTGCCACTAAACAACTCAATGATGTTTATGAGCTGGCAGCATGCTTCTTTTTTTTTTTTTTTTTTTTGTTTTGAACATAAAGTTTATTTTAAGCTGAACTTGAAATTTGGATTCCCAATGTCAAGGACAGCAGATGCTAACTGCAAACTGTACAAGCTGAATGACTGCACATGTGACCT